>NC_134687.1:362026935-362136935 GCF_050947455.1 Rhinoderma darwinii
TCTGCTTGTAAAACAGATGCTAATACCACACAAAATAGTTACCAATTAACATCTCCCACATGTCTACTTTATGTTTGCATCGTTTTTTGAACATCCTTTTATTTTTCTATGACCTCACAAGGCTTAGAACTTTAGCAGCAATTTCTCATATTTTTAAGAAAATTTCAAAAAGCGATTTTTTCAGGGACGAGTTCAGTTCTGAAGTGGTTTTGAGTGCCTTATATATTAGAAACCCCCATAAAACACCCCATTTTGAAAACTGCACCCCTCAAAGTATCCAAAACAGCATTCAGAAAGTGTTTCAACTCTTTAGGCGTTTTACAGGAATTGAAGGAAAGTAGAGCTGAAATTTTCAAATTTCATTTTTTTTTACAAAATTCATATGTAATACATTTTCTTCTGTACCACAGAAGGTTTTACCTGAGAAACGCAACTCAATATTTATTGCCCAGATTCTGCAGTTTTTAGAAATATCCCACATGTGGCCCTAGTGTGATAATGGACTGAAACACCGGCCTCAGAAGCAAAGGAGCACCTCTTGGATTTTGGGGCCTCCTTTTTTCAGAATATATTTTAGGCACCATGTCAGGTTTGAAGAGGTCTTGTGGTGCCAAAACAGTGGAAACCCCCAAAAGTGACCCCCATTTTTTAAACTACACCCCTCAGGGAATTTATCTAGGGGTATAGTTAGCATTTTGACCCCACAGGTATTTTGCTATATTTTCTGGAGTTAGTCTGTGAAAATGAAAATCTACTTTTTTTCTGGAAAAACGTAAAAATTTCTAATTTTTGCAAGAAATAAAGGAGAGAAAGCACCCCAACATTTGTAAAGCAATTTCTCGCGATTACGGAAATACCCCATATGTGGTAATAAACTGCTGTTTGGACCCACAGCAGGGCTCAGAAGGGAAGGAGCGCCATTTGGATTTTGGAGCTCTGATTTTACTGGAATGGTTTTCAGTGCCGTGTCACGTTTGCAACGCCCTGGAGGGACCTAAACAGTGGAATCCCCCCAAAAGTGACCCCATTTTGGAAACTATACCCCTCAAGGAATTTTTCTAGTGGTAAAGTTATCATTTTGACCCCACAGGTTTTTTGCTGAATTTATTGGAATTAGTCTGTGAAGATGAAAAGAGACTTTTTTTTGGAAAAAACACAGAATTTTCTAATTTTTATAAGGAATAAAGGAGAAAAAGCACCTCAACATTTGTAAAGCAATTTCTCCTGATTACGGAAATACCCCATTATGTGGTAATAAACTGCTGTTTGGACCCATGGCAGTGCTCAGAAGGGACGGAGCACCATTTGGATTTTGCAGCTCAGATTTTGCTGAATTGGTTTCTGGGGGCCATGTCGCATTTGCAGAGTCCCTGAAGTACCAGTACAGTAGAAATTCCCCAGATGTGATCCCAATTTGGAGACTATACCCCTGAAAGAATTAAATTAGAGGTGTAGTGAGCATTTTGAGCCCTCAGGTGTTTTATAGATTTTATTAGAATTGGTCCGTGAAAATGAAAACATTTTTTTTTTCCAATAACATGTAGCTTTAGCTCAGAATTTTTCATTTCCACAAGGAATACAGGAGAAAAGACACCCCAAAATGTGTTACACAATTTCTCCTGATTACGGAAATACCCCATATGTGGTTGTAAACGGCTATTTGGACATACGGCAAGGGTCTAAACGGAAAAAGTGCAATTTCGTTTTTGGAGTGGAGATTTTACAAAATTTGTTTTTTACGCCATGTTGCATTGCGCTGAGGTACGAGTACAGTGAAAACTCCCGAGAAGTGACCCCATTTAGGAAACTACACCCCTCAAGGAATTCATCTTAGAAGTGTAGTGAGCATTTTGACCCCCAAAGGTTTTGCAGAAATTAGTGCAAAGTGGATGTTGCAGATTGAAAATTGACATTTTCCACATATATGCTATTTCAGTGCCCAATGCGTTGGGCCCAGCTTGTACCACTGGAGACATACGCCCCATAAATTGTTAAGCGGTTCTCCAGAGTACGGTAATACCCCATATGTGGTCATAAACCGCTGTTTGGGCACACTGCCAGGCCCAGAAGGAGCGCCATTTGGCTTTTGGAGCGCAGATTTTGCTTGGTAGTAGTTTTGTTTAGTGTTTTACTGGTGTTTCAGTTTATAATGTGGGGGCATATGTAATCTGTGCGAAGTACATACATTTTTTGCGTGACACACTGTCGTTTTTATTGGTACCATGTTTGGCTACGCGCGACTTTTTGATCACTTTTTATTCCATTTTTTTGGAAACAACGTGACCAAAAAAGGAAATTCTGCCATTGTTTTTTATGGTATTTTTTTTACGGTGTTCACCGTGCGGGATAAATAATATGATATTTTTTTAGGTCAGGCCGATATGAACGCGGCGATACCTATTATGTCTAGTTTTTGTCTTTTTTTTCATTTTTTTTCTAATTATAAAGGGCTTGATCAGGGAAAGAAGGCGATTTATTGTTTTTATTACGTAAAACTTGTATTTATTTATTTATCTAAAACTTATTTTTTTACTTTTTTTTCACTTTTTATTTTACACATACTAGGGGACTGGAAGATCTGATCTTCTGATCCCCTGCACAATACACTGCACTACTTCTGTATGTACTGATGTAGTGCAGTGTATTGTAACTGTCACTTTACAACTGACAGTTGAGCCTATTACGTCCTGCATGGGGCAGGACCTAATAGGCTCCCGTACCTGGCAACCAGGAAGCCGTTGCTAGGCTTCCTGGTTGCCATTGCAACCATCAGAACCCCGCGATTTTTCGCGGGGGGGCAATGGGGTGCAGAGGGAGCCCCCTCCCTCTGTATCAATCACTTAAATGCCGCTGTCGCTATTGACAGCGGCATTTAAGGGGTTAAACTACAGCGATCGGAGAGGACAGTGATCGCTGTAGTTGCAGTGGGATGTCGGCTGTATATTACAGCCGACATCCGATGAAGATGGAGCGAGCACAGCTCCTGTGCCCGCTTCATCCTCAGGGCGTTACTATACGCCCATTTTCGGGAAGGGGTTAATTAAAAGTGTTTTTTTTTTTTTTACACCGCTTTCTCTGATCTCCTCACGTATCTCACAGAAGTGAGGAGATCAGAGAAAGTGACAGGAGCTTTCTCCTGCAGACGACGTCACAGACGGCTGTGATTGGTCAGTCTTCAGAGACTGACCAATCACAGCAATCGCCGGCATTGGGGACTGCTAATTGGTCCCCAGGCCGGTAGCAGAGACGGTTAGCTGTCAATGACAGCTGCCGCCGCTGTTCTGTCACTATGTGATTTCACATAGTGACAGTTTATTCCTGCGCCGTAATAGTACGTCGAAGGTACGCTGGAATAAGCGGCCAGCGACGTACTATTACGTCAAAGGTACGCAAGGGGTTAAATGGGAATGACACAAACATCAATTGTGACAAAAAAAAAGCCTAGGTTTAAATTGTACATTTGGAAATGTGTCATTTTTTTGCTGTATGGTACATATATTGTACCATAAAGCAAATCTATTTATGTCACGCACTTGACAAATTAGTTTCATCGTGAGGACACTGTCATCAGGCCTGGCTCCACAACAAATAATTAATTTCGCTATTAATTTGCATTATGAAAAAAAAAAACCTGTTCTTACTAAATGTAGTGCTTCTATCTACTGCATGCTTTATGCGGTCTTTGATTTTCTCTTGACTCTTTGTAGACATCTGGTGTTGTTTCTGTGGAATTACAAATGTGCTTCTTAATGTTTCTTGCCACTTTCAATGTTAATAGGAAATCTATTTCTATAGATATGACAAATAGATGAACGGACAGACAAGATATATGCACTGTGACGCTGTGCTGTGTAGTGGCAACTATTGCCTGTGGAGCCAAGGTTTTCGCAAATTCCTAAATTTTAGAAACATGCACTGCCAATTTCAAGTACCAAATGGTATATATAACTTGTACATGCTTCGCCTACTACTAAGGCCCAATTCAATCTCATCCGTGTGACGGCAGATTTTTTTTTAACGGCCGTCACACGGATGCAGGTATTTCAATGCGGCTGTTCATATGGCCATTGTGAAGGGCCCGTGAAAAAATAGGACATGTCCTATTTTCGTCTGTATTCACCGATCCCTTAATAGACTCAAGTATATGAGGGATCCGTGAAAACGAGTCCTGCACGAGTGCGACTCGGATGCGAAAAAAGGAAATTTTTCACGTCTGAGTTTACACTCGTTCGTCTAAATAAGGCTTCAGACCCAATTAAAATTTTGGAAATGTATGGAGAATACGGACCTTTTGCTCCTTTCTGTTCATAAGTTTGATTATGATTGGTAATTGTTACGGTCTGTGAAGATATTTCCTAAATAATAAGCACAGGGTAACTGTGACCTTTCTTAAGACTGAAAATAAGTAATGATTCAAAGCTATAGCTGTAGAAGATGTGATAGAGTGTGAGAACTGTCATACAGAGTCAGCTCTTCCTCTATGAAACCCATGGAATAAATATAAATGCTGGGTCAGAGATACAAAGGTGACTCAACCTAAGCACTCTAAAATAAAAAGATTGTCCCTGGGGATGAAACTAAAATATCAGAAATTCCATTCCCCCCTAATGCACTTAATTCTAGCTGTCTCTTCCGTTTAATGTTAGCTCCATGTACATTAGCTTTCTGGATGAATGAAAACAATTAGGTTCCAAAATGTTTCTTTATGAAAAGGAAAACCACCGCTTGCTAAATTGATGTAAGCCCGGACATGTCTGAAAACCCCATCAGAGAAATTCTTTAAAGAGGACCTGTCACCTCTCCTGACATCTATTTTTAATAAATACTTGTATTCCCCATAAAATAAAAATTTGGGAAAATACTTTCTCAATGTACTGCGTTGTTCCATTGCTCCTAAAAATGTATGAATAAATTGACAACTGGGTGTCACCATGTCCCCTTCTCAAAGAGGTGTGTCTCTACTGATTGGAAATCGTCAGACTGCATGGACACACCCCCAGTTGTCAATTTATTCATACATTTCTACGAGGAATAAACAGAGAAATAACATGACGCAGAGTTCTAAGAAAAGATGCTCCAGCGCGGTTATTTTACGGGGAATACATTTCTGTACTAAAACAGACATCTCAGGAGAGGTGATGGATTCTCTTTAAGTAACTGGCAATGTGCAGTTTGTGGCCATTTTTTCAAATACATCCAATGAAAAGGAAACAGTCTTTCAGCACATAAAAAAATGTCAACCCCATAATGTTTCTATGGAAAACATGATCAAAGTACCACATAAAAAAAAAAAAAACAAAAAAAAAAAAAAACAACAATTGCAGTTTTTACATAGGGTCTGCTTTTTACGTCAATGTGGAAAATTGCAACCAATATGGAACACTGCAGGAAATTAAAACTTTTAAAACTGTGTGGCTCTTTACTGCAACTCATTAAAAGGATTGGCCACAAAATGTGTATACAGTAAGTGCTCATGCACACAGCCATATTACAGTTGAGAGTTTTAGAGGCATAGCAAGGCGCCTAAGAGTTTTTTTTTCCACAGAATTAAAATACTATGCAATAGTACGTAGCTACTGTGTTATGAGGCACCTTATGGCAGTACTTATGGCTCTGTACTACATGAGGCCTAACTATGAGGACAAGTCAAAGTAGCACAACATCCTGTAGAACAGGTATTCTTCTTCATGATCCTAAACTATGAAGGGGAGAATACTAAAGATCTCCATAGTCTTGGACTCCAGGTAAGACTTTTTGGATTGAGAGAGGGAGCTAACCTCAAGCAAAAACGCTAAATTTAGAGTTACGCACTTTAAGTGACTACATAGCTTACCTAAGCAAGATTTTGATACATACGTATACATTTTAAAATATGTACAGTAAAACGGTCGCTGCGGATGCTCCTTGACTAGAAATATATCACTGACAAAATAACAAGCTGAACCCCTTCCTGCCGCAGCCATTTTTCGGATTTTCACTTTCATTTTTTTCCTCTCCAACCTCCGAAAGTCATAAAGTTATTATTTTTCCGTCTATATAGCCGTATGAAGCTTGATTTTAGCGAGAAGAGTTGACGTTTTTCACAGCACCATTTATTGTACTATATAATGTACTGGGAAACTGGAAAAAGTTTCTTTGTGGGGTGGAATGGCAAAAAAACAGCGCTTCCTCCATTGTTTTTTTGGGTTTAATTTTTACAGCGTTCGTCGAGTAAATACGATTGTGGCGATACTAAATTTGTATTTTTTTTATGTTTTACTACTTTTACAAGGAAAAAACTAATTGTTAAAAATAACATTTTTATTTTTTGTCGCCATATTCTGAGAACCATATCTTTTTTATTATTCCATCGATTAAGCAGTATGAGAGCTTATTTTTTGTGGGACAATCTGTAGTTTTTATTGGTACCATTTTGGGGTTTGGCGATCACTGTATCACTTGCACGATATATTGCAATACTAATGTAATTCTGAAAGGCTCCTATGGGAGGGCTTAATGGGAGTACAAAGATAGAAGATCATGGGGCCTTCATTAAACCCCCAGGCTGCCAACCATCACAGCATCTAAGTAGTTAAATGAGCGGGATCCCGCTCGTTACATTGAAGTCTCAGCCGACACGCTAGTTCTATGGAGCAGGTTCAGCCCGATGTCAGGAAGGGGTTAAAGGGAGTGTCACCAGGTTTATGCTCTGAGGGCAGCATAAAGTAGTGACAGAAATCCCTGAATCCATCAATGTATTCCTTACTTTCAATGATCAGTAGTTTTTATAAAATTTACTTCATCTCCAGCAACCCGTATTTATGAGCTCATGAATACAGACAGGCTATATGAGATAAAGTGAATTTTATAAATACGACTGATCGTTAAAAAAAAATAAGCAATACATTCTACCCTCAGATAGGACAGCATAAACCTGTTGACAGACTCCCTCTAATGTCAAATAGGATCTATTCGCTCTTTTAAAAAAATCTGCCTTAGTAAATACTTGCATTCATCATATAACAACAATTCTGCAACATCTTTTCCTAGAACTCTGTTTTGTGACGTTCTTCTGTTATTCCCCCTGGAAATGTATAGATAAATTGACAATTGGGTGTTACCATTCCCCTAGTCAATAGGATGTCACTTATCACTGAATATGCAGGGTCAGTGTGAAGGAATAAGCCCCTTTTACACCCAGGTGTCAATTTACTCATTTTCAGGAGGAATAACAGAGGAACGTCACAAGAAGAGTTACTCCAGAATAGTTTGTTCTTGGGGAATACAAGTATTTACTAAAACAGACATGACAGGAGAGCCGACAGGTCCTCTTTAACCATAAAATATTGTGGAGTCAGGCCATTTAACATAGCATATTTACATTACAATATACTTATATACATTGCCTTATAGTTCTGCATGGCATTCACGGTTTATAAACAGGAAATTCTTATAGCCGACACCGAGTGAGTATTCACAGAGTGAACAGAGTACAGTATAATGGGATGGATGGTGTTTCAGATTGGAGATGATCTCTCTTGTTTAGCAAAGGAAAAAGCAGCAGTTGACAGCTTGCTGTGTAGAAATAATACACAGGCCAATTTCACAGCATGGAAACTGAAGCTTTATGTTACCTGCAATTTAACTCAATGCTACCTACAATTGTGACGGTTAAAGACAGTGTATTTGGCAGCATGTCTGATTGAATGAATCAAAGTAGCACATGCTTTTAAAGATGCACAATTCTCGATAAATGTAAATGACAGAATTTCTGCTGAATTTATTGTAGCTAAATTGACTGTTAAAAAGAGTCCATATTATAATAATATATTATGTGATCTATGTAAATGGGGTCCTGCAAGAATCTACAACAGAGGATAATATTGGGCATTAAACAAACCATAATTTGCAAAGTGGGTTTTCGTGCAATCCCAGCAGTCGTTACGGACTGGTTCTGTGCTGGCTTGCACGGTCGCAATTTGGTGAAACACACAGCGCAAAGAAGCCTGGACCAGTCCATCCAGACTTGCATCCATCTTTGATGCCGTCCTCATCTTCCTTGGAGTCCTTTTGCCAACTTCTCCTCCACTTGCCCACAATACCATGCCACAGCTCTGGGGGAGCACCTATCTTGAGAATGCAGGTGCTCCAACCCCATCTGGCGAGGCGGCCACTGGCCACCGCATTAAGCCAGAGACTCGGTAGAGAAGTGGCCGGGCTTAAAGAAAGAGCATAGCTGGCTCTGCTTCGATGTTTTCGTAACGATCATAGTAGTAAATGGGAGTTAAAAAAACAGCGTAGCAGTTATTGGAAACAGCGTAGCAGGTATTGGAAACAGCGTAGCTCACTGTGCTATGCTGTTTCTGTAACTCCCTTTCAGTTCTATGAGGGAATACCCCTTTAGATAGGCTCTGTCACCAGATTATAAATGCCCCATCTCCTACATAATCTGATCTGCGCTGTAATGTAGATAACAACAGAGGTTTTTATTTTGAAAAACAATTTATAAACATTCTTAGATTTATGCTAATTAGTTTCTAAATAGACAACTGGGCGTGTTTTTACTTTTTACCCACTGGGCGTTGTACAGAGGAGTGTATGACGCTGACCAACCTGCGTCATACACTTCTCATTGTTCCAGCCCGGCTTCTTTCACTGCACAATCACACTGTAACAATGAGAAGTGTATGATGCTGATTGGTCACTGATTGGTCAGCGTCATACACTTCTCTTTACAATACCCAGTTGGTAAAAAGTAAAAACACGCCCAGTTGTCTATTAAGAAAGTCATTAGCATAAATCTAAGATTGAACCTCTGTTATCTATATTATAGCGCAGATAAGATTATGGAGGAGACCGGGCATTTATAATCTGGTGACAGAGCCTCTTTAAAGAGGCTCCGTCACCACATTATAAGTGCCATATCTCCTACATAAGGAGATCGGCGCTGTAATGTAGGTGACAGAAGTGCTTTTTATTTAGAAAAACTATCTATTTTTACCACTTTATGAGCGATTGTTAGCTTTATGCTAATTCGTTTCTTAATGCCCAAGTAGGCGTGTTTTTACTTTAGACCAAGTGGGCGTTGTACAGAGGAGTGTATGACGCTGACCAATCAGTGACCAATCAGCGTCATACACTTCTCTCCATTCATTTACACAGCAGATAGCGATATGGCTATGTGCAGCCACATAAACACGCTATAACATTACTGCAGTGTCCTGATAATGAATATACATTACCTCCAGCCAGGACGTCATGTGTATTCAGAATCCTGACACGTCTGAATCTTTTCTGTGAGATGTCCAGCAAGGCAAACGTAATCTCGCGAGATTACGATGTAAACGAGATTACGTTTGCCTTGCTGAAAATCTCACAGAAAAGATTCAGACGGGTCAGGATTCTGAATACACATCACATCCTGGCTCTAGGTAATGTATATTCATTATCAGGACACTGCAGTAATGTTGTAGTGTGTGTATGTAGCTGCACATAACGATATAGCTATATTGCTAGTGCAGTGTAAATGAATGGAGAGGAGTGTATGACGCTGATTGGTCACTGATTGGTCAGCGTCATACACTCCTCTGTACAACGCCCACTTGGTCTAAAGTAAAAACACGCCTACTTGGGCATTAAGAAACTAATTAGCATAAAGCTAAAAATCGCTCATAAAGTGGTAAAAATAGATAGTTTTTCTAAATAAAAAGCACTGCTGTCACCTACATTATAGCGCCGATCTCCTTATGTAGGAGATAGGGCACTTATAATGTGGTGACAGAGCCTCTTTAAAGAGAATCTGTGGCCGTGAAAATGGCCCTGATGTACTATAATGGTGGATTAGCTGAAGACACACAGATTACAGTGATGTAATTACCTCTGAATTTAATTTCACAACAGCAGTAGACAGCCTGTACTCTGTATTCTAATGAAGCATCTTGGGTTCCGCAGCACTATTTCTCTGAGTTTAGGAGTCCGGGTCATTCATTACAATGAGGAGCACGGATCCTTTGCCGGCTTACAGCGGGGAGAGTGAAAGTGAGTTTAGAGATAGACTCTGTCTCTCTTCTGCTATCCACCCATTATAGTAGTTCAGGGCTATTTTTTATGGCATCAGATTCCCTTCAAACTCAGCCACAGGGCTGCCTTGCGAGGAAAGGAGCTGTAAGGCCCTGTTCACACAGAGTTTTTTGACGCGGAAACCGATCCGCAAAACTCGTCAAAAAGTGCCCGAAAATGCCTCCCATTGATTTCAATGGGAGGCGGACGAGTTTTTTTTTACCGCGAGCGGAAATACCGCGTCGCGGTAAAAAGAAGCGGCATGACCCATCTTGAGACGGTTTCCGCCTCCAAAACCCCATTTCAATCAGTCAGAAACGGGGAAAAAAACGCCTCGACGAGTGTTTTGACGAGTTTTTGTCAGACCACTGTGCAAAAAACGTCTGCAGCAGTTTTTGCAGGAGGACTTTTCCTCCTGCAAAAAACTCAGTGTGAACACAGCCTAAGAGCTTTGACACGGAGGGCTCCTGTATTTGAGGAACCTAGCCTGTCACACTGCAGAAGCACCCTCAAAGATCAGACCTCAGACTCTAAGACTTATCTGAATTCTGGGGTCTGAATTATATTAATCTTGTGGCATAGGGTCTGAATTAATTTTGGGGTCTGGGGTCTGAATTAATTTTGTGGTATAGGTATAGAGTCTGAATACATTTTTTAGGTGATTTTTTGTCATTAACTACATTAAAAAATAATCCTAGAATCTTGTTGTTTAACCTCTGGCCACTGGGCCTCACAAAAGACAACTTCCTGTTCTATACAGATCACTTTTCAGCCTTCATCTCATCATCACAGGAATGATTACAATAAAGGTAACACACATATATATATATATATACACACACACACAATGTAAATAGTTGGAGCAGCACTGTGAAGCAAAGCTTGCGGCGGGTGCAGAGCCTTCTAGAGGAGTGACCTCTCCCCAAGATCAAAGTACAAAGAATGGATGAGGCAGCAGCACTCCAAAAATATCAAATGGTTTATTCACCACCACATCTTGGTGCAAAGTTTCACCCTCACGCTTTAAAATGACCTCAATGTGAGGGTGAAACGGTCCACTAAGATGTGGTGGTGAATAAGCCCTTTGATATTTTTGGAGTGCTGCTTCTTCGTCCATTCTTTATATATATATATATATATATATATATATATATATATAGACACATATATCTACAGATGTAGCCGTCTTTACCTTGACTTTTAACGCATTAAATAAACAATGGCTAGATCTCTTATCTTGACTTTTTCAATGATTTTTCAATGGCTTTTGTTGTGTGATATCACGCTGCAGCAAGTTATCAGAATTAAGATAAAGATGGCTACATCAGTACAAGGGGTTCTGTGTGGCACCATCTACACGGGGTGCTGTGTGGCACCATCTACAAGGGGGGTTTGTGGCACCATCTACAAGGGGGGTTTGTGGCACCATCTACAAGGGGGGTGTCTCGCACTATCTACAAGGGGGGGGTGTCTCGCACCATCTACAAGGTGGGTATGTGGCAATACCTACAGAGGACACTGTCTACAAAGCGGGGGTGTATGACATTATCTACAAGGGGACTGTACGTGGAACCATCTACAAGGGGGGTTGTGACTTTATATACAGGGGGCACTGTGTGGAGCACTCTCTACAGGTGGCTTTGGATAGAGCCCCCCCCCCCCCCCCGAGACAACGTTGCTTGGGGCCCCAGAAATGCCAAATTTTCTCATTTGGGGTAGTACAAGGATACTTACTGCTGGGGCCATGTATCTAATCCCATCATGTATGATACTGACTGCTGGGACAATGTATCGATTTTATCCAGTGTTGTAGCTGTAGGGGCCTTAGTCTTATAGATATGTTGTCTCTGATTACACACACGTGTGTATATATATATATATATATATATATATATATACACACACACACACACACACATATACAGTGCCCACCAAAAGTTCCGGAACACCAGCAAAATCTTAAATGGCATGGGGGGGGGGGTTGAGTGGGGAAGATATTTAACTTTAAAGTTATCATCTACATTATCGGCTACCGCCGGTGTTAGCATTACCCAAAATGTACAGCACAGGTAAAATCCTAAATGTGTGTGGGCGCGTGCGTGTGTGTGTGTGTGTGTGTGTGTGTGTGTGCTTGGGATTGTCACATTAAGGTGAATTTAAATTCCGTATTATTACAATCGGCCTCGGCGATACAAAATGGACCTTGTCTATGATTGTAACATGATTTCGTACACATTTCGCTAGTCGCTTGTGAATTTCAGAGAGCGCTAATTCGGAGAGTAATTTTCATTTTTGAACCGCCATACCCTCTCATCATCAATAAATTGATCCTTTCCGTTTCAGTCAAATGCATTTTGTGATATGACAATAGAAATTTACAAAAATAATATGTAATTTAAAGTCACCTTGATGTGACATTCCCAAGCTCGCGCACACACACACACATTTAGGATCTTACCCGCGCGGTACATTTTGGGTAATGCTAACACCGGCGGTAGCCGATAATGAAGATGATAACTTTAAAGTTAAATATCTCAGCGAAAAAAAAAAATCCTAGCTCAAAATCGATTGCGTCATTGTTTTCGTTTTGAAAAGCGCTTTCAAATGAGCCCCCATTCGACCCCCCGTGCCATTTAAGATTTTGCTGCCCCCGCCCACCCCACCGCCCCCAAGGGGGTCGGGTGTTTTTTTTTGCGTTTACTGGTAGATTTTATGACCCCATTAAATCCCTTCAAATTCCAACCCTCTACCTCGAGCCGTCCAAAAGTTATGAGGATGTTCCGGAACTTTTTGCGGGCACTGTATATATACACATATACAAACATACACACATTTTTTTTGGAGTGCGTGGGGCAAAAATACGTCTTGGGGCTTGTGCCCCTGACCTTTAAGACCGTAGCAACGTCCCTGCCAAAAAGGTTGTTTGTATGCATAAACATATGTCCTCACAATAAGGACTATTTGTATAATAGGAAGACAAAAAATTATTCTCCCTTTCCTAAAAAGCAGTTTTACTAATTAGCTACACTACTTCTGGGCTCTCTGAAATTAAAATGAACAGGTGATTTCATAGAATTTTAAAAACTATGACTTTGTTGGGAATGCCCTATTCTGTACAAAAAGAAAAATCGCAATACCATTGACAATATAGAGACTGCGTGCTATCAAAGGGGCTGCAGGCTATCACAGGGGCTGTTAAAACAAAAGTAACAGGGTATGTACATTTGAAGACCTACTCCATTAATAACCATAGGCTTAGAATAAATTAAAAGTTGCAAAACCAATCCCCGATCTAGTTTGGGCACCTCTTATCACCTGCATATAATTGATACCATTATCCTACCCACCGACCTAAACTTAATCCTTTAAGGACCAGCCTATTTTGAGCCTTAAAGGTTACGTACCCCTTTGAAACCATTTTTTTTTTTTTCAATAAAAATGTATTAGTGTATTTGGTGCAACTTTCTAAATACTTTTTATTAAAAAATCTTTTTACTTTTTGAGATACAGCTGCTTTGTATCCTATATACAGAGCAGCTGTATCTTGCGCTGAGACCTGAATCTGTCAGGTCAGCGGGTCTCGCATGATCCACCTGTTATCTATCACATCTAAGTTATGAACCAGTCAGTGCCGCTGACCTGAAGAATAGCTATATGCACATGGAGACAGAGGCTGTAGCAGAAAACTACTGTAGAAGTGACCGAGTGGTCCTAACAAGAACCTGGCCACAGCAATACTTCAGGAAGCACACTCTGCATCTGTGACAGGAAAAAAACACTCCTGCAGTAATCTACCCAGCTGCCACCTACTTATGCCAGTGACACCCCCTGACGCCGGAAAAAAAACTGCCCATGCAAGGACCCAGACTGGGATCTGAGTAAGGATTTAGGCCCATGCTGCTCAACTTTTCCCTGCCTGGCATATTCGAGGAAGGGTATCTGCAGCCAGAGGCAGACTCCCCCTGGACACTTCCCATGGAGCTCCATACTTTCCATCAAAATAGCGGAATCCTCCTCTGCTGCTGTCCCTAACAGGAGCAGGAAAGCACTCGAGACGGGTCGAATTGGAGGGGCTTTTATCCTTCTGTTTCCTATCCCTGTTATGTGACCAATGTTGATCTCTGTAGGTTTGGTCATGAGGCAAACTGGTAAAGCCCCAGCAAGATTTCAGATTTCAAGAGCATGCAATTTTCTGGATTAAAAGAGCTCTAAACCGCATTACCTAATGCAATAACTGAATGATAGACATACATGCATAAAGCCATACAATAGTTAAAGGGGATTTTCCAACTTGACATATGGCATAACCGCAAAATGTATTCATTGAGGGTTTGACCACTCTCTTGGCTGCTTCTGTGGAACCCAGAAATGCCCTATTTAGCTATAATGTGCAAACATATAAGTATGTTTGGAGATGTTATTGATGTTATGATTTTGCAGTGTGATTTTTGAAGTACATGGCCGCCTTATACATGACAGGAGACTTATCTCATATGTACTACGATCACTGAACATTAATTGTATCTTGGCGTAGATGTGCCCCACATGCGACATGGGTGTAAATCTGGCAAAATGTTCCTGTAATGATGTTTTTGACCTATTCCATACGTTGTTTACTGGACACATTAATACATATAATTGTGCATGTGAATTGCTAACTTTTTTATACCTAATAATACTATGAATAATATTAATAAGCCTACAAAATTCACGCAGCACTATAGTGCAGACAAATCCGTCAAATAGAAAATATGTGAAATAGCCTGAAATTTTATCCAAGACAGCCATCAACTTTTAATTTATCTTGTGCCTTGTAAGAAAAGGTGTAAGAATCAATTTCAAGAAGCAAAACATGATAGGACTAACAAAACTGTTCATTTGCCTGTCACCACACACATTTCCTGGGAGCAGTTAGTCACAGTATAATGGAACATTTTCCTTTCTGAATCACATTAATTCAGTCATTTTTGCTGAATAGTTATTTAAATGTAACAATGATTTCTATATAAAAAAGCTAAGTGTTAAATGTATGGGTAGCTTATCACCCACCATAAAAAAGGGCCTATTTTCCTGACAATTTAGAGACCATTTGTAAAGTTTTAGGATTAAAGATCCGAACCTGTGAGAATTAGGCGTTGTAAAAACAAAAAAAGGGCAAAACCAGCAGTACTGGAGTCAAATATTTGCTGCATACACTAAAGAACCTAGTAGTCACAAAGTAGATGCAGGTAAGTAAAAAATAAGAATGGAGAGAAGAATGTCTCCACCTCTGCTTAAAGGATTCACAGTAAAAATGTCACTATATATGCAGAATGTATAATGAACGTACCTGGTGCCCTCATTTTAAGTTTGAAACTCCCCGCTGCTGGTCCATCATGCGTCTCAGACTACTAAAGCACATGTTAGTTAACTATACATTCTGCATGTCTCAGCCTGTTTACAGTGTTGCAACTGTGAAGGGATTACATGTTATTACAATTTAACAAAAACTTGCCCAAGTTGCAAACAATTCCTTGTGGAATGACTGTAAAAGACTGTTTTGACATTTTGTTAGGTAAACTGCTGAGTTGCAAAACAGGAGAACTTGAACCTGATCAGGATATCAGACTGCCTAGCATTTCTATGAACCGATTTGCAAAAACCACACCGAGATCCCTTAGGCTAAAACCAGAGTACCAATACCTATCACACTGCCACTATCTTGAGGGCAAGACACGGAGTAACGACTCATACACACGACCGTGTGCGCCGGCCGAGTCCCGTCAGTGATCCGAGGAAAGATAGAACATGTCCTATCTTTCCTCGGATCATTTTTCATGGACTCGATTCACCCGCTATTGTGAATGGGTCCATTAAGACTATCGGGTGCCACTTGGATGCCGTCAAAAACGGCCCACGCGGCCCAACAGTCATGTGCATGAGGCATAGAAAAAAGTTGTTTCTGAATATTGTACTATTACTATTGTACTGTACTATTGTACTTCTATTGTACTTTCACTGAAGAGAACTCATTTTCATCTTTATGTCGCAAAATATCCTGCAAAGTTTAATCTGACACGAAGGCCCCGTTGCACACGACAGTATATTTCATCAGTAATTACGGACAGTAATTACTGACCGTAATTACAGACCAATTCATTTCTATTTGCCTCAGACACCTTTCAGTATTTTTACTGACGCGTGTCTGTGCTGAAAAAATGATAGAACCTGTCCTATTCTTGTCCGGAATTACGGCATGGTCTCTGCCATAGAAGCCTATAGGAGCTTCCGTAAATACCGTATTTACAAACAGTATTTCGGGATTAGACCACTAATTCTTTCAACAGCAACTTAAAGGGGTTTTATCATAACCACAGGATATGCCATAAATGGCTGATAGATACAGGTCACACGACCCCCATCCCGCCTGGTGAAGAGGACGCTGGCCACCGCATCTAGGTGGTGCATAGGTGCAAAACAGGTCGGGACGTGAGGTACGCAATTTTCCTAACTCCCATACAAGTGAATGGGAGCTACGGAAACAGCATAGCACAGCGAGCTACGCAGTTTCTCTAAATCCCATATAAGTGAATAGGTATTACCTCTGTAGTACATACCTGTTGTGCACATTATGCACCGCCTGTATGCGGAGCCAGCGGCCGTCTCCCCAGGAAGAACGGGGGTCAGGGGACCACCATTTTGGTGATTAGTACAAGTCCCAGTGGGGGGACCCACATCTATAAGACATTTATGGCATATCCTGTGGATATGCCATAAATGTCTGTGGTGACGCAACCTCTTTAACACCTGGGCTGTTTGAATTTATTTTCTACTTTAATATCTATTAAAATACAATACACAGGACATGAGATACGCTGTTTCCGTAACTCCCATTCACCTCTAAGGGAGTTAGAGAAACACAGTGTAGAACAGCAAGCTACACTGTTTACGTAGCTCCCATTCATTCACTTATATGAGAGTTATGAAAACTGCATGGCTCGTGTCCTGTTCTGTTGTGCATCCATGCACCGCCTAGATGCGGCGGCAGGTGGGACCCGCATCTATTAGACATTCAGGGCTTATCCTGTGGATATGCCATAAATGCCTGCGGTGGCACAAGCTCCTGAACACCTAGGCTACTGTTTTAATTTATTCCCTACTTTAATAGCTACTAATATACAACATAGATGTTTCTAAATGGTTTATTTAAAATACAAAAGGGAACAACTGCGAAACTTTAAGGATGTTTTCCAATAACCATACTAGCAATCTAAATAAATTGCACAGATGCTGATGAATATGGCGAATGTCGCCAGAGGACAAATCCAGAAGTGTAGCTAAAGGCTCATGGACCCTGCTGCAAAAGTTCAGCTTGGGCCCCCCCCCCCTCCTGCGCCCACTGTTTGCAATAAATACAAAACCTCACCATGTATACAATTGTGTATACATCATATGAGTAAGGGCTTTTGCACACAGACTTATTACAGCTCTGTATAACTTCGAGTTGTATGAAGTTGTAAAACGGCTCCCATAGCATGCCGTATTCCAGAGGTATCCGCCTCTAAAAGTATTGCTTCTAGAAGAAAATACCCCACTAATACAATGCTGTATGCACCAGAAATTAGAAGGCTGCTGTGGTACTGTATTTGTGCCTATCTAATGTGTCCTTTTTTTTGCTTTTATTTGCAGCTATTTTTCCAAAACTGTTGCAAAAATGTCTCAGTTTTGCTGTGATTTTTTGCAAAGTTCTAGATGCCAAAATTTATTCAGACCCTGATCCAGACCCATAAATTAATCCAGACCCCAAACAGGACTTTTCTCTATACAGGTCAGGTCCTCTTGGTTCTGATTTCTGCAGGCGAAGTGTGACAGCAGCCGATGGTGAAGAGGACTCGGGAGCAAGGAGGTTAAGTAAGGTATAGTGTCTCACCTAATGCATACCATACAGGCCCCAGTTACTACAGTAAATCTGCTGCATAGCAAAAAAAATAACAATTACGGCTGCAATGTAATTTTTTGTTGATGGATGTGGAAACTTTGGTTGCAAGTGTAGCGACCTCTATAGATACGTCACTGGACAAATTTGCCCCAGGTTGTTAAAGCAGTGTGAAAATATTATGCAAGCACTAGATAGGCTCCGCATTGTATGGGGAAAGAATGGTTCATCTGCAGGATACCGCCAATGGCATGTTCATATGTTTGTATAACAGCAATGTTACATGCCGCCATTGCCTAGGAGTGAGCCCTATGGAGCCCTGGGACATAGCAGCAACTCCTCAATACAATATGTTTTACAGCAGTACCTCTCAAACAGTGAGGAGAGTCTCAAAACGGAAGTGCCCCATAGTTGTTGGTGAGGCATGGGAGGATAGGCCCTTTTGACAAAATTATAAGCTGCACCAATATCTAGTTTTGAAACATTGAGTAGTTTTATGCTTATTTTAATGCTATACGGGTTTCAGGAAACAAATAAGAGGTTATTTAAGTGATACTTTAATCTTGGCATGGATGGAGAGGTTCAGGCATCACCTGGTTCTGGCTGGTGGGGACCCAGTAGAAATAGTTTGAAAAGCTGTTTTTTTTTACAGGATCTGTTTACACAGTGTTTTTGCGACTACATTTTTTTACAGCAGTCATTTTTACAGCAGTCATTTTTCTTAAACTACCATCGCTTGCTATATGCGATATCTCAATCCATATGATGGTTTTTCTCATTTATTTCAGTTACAGAACACAAAACCAAAAAACCCGTGACGGAGTAATAAGCGAACTAAAAAAAGCATTTGTACTAACAGTTTAAGACTTTTGCCCCTACATATATATAATGATATTTTGCAGTGAACACAGAGAGGCCAAAAACTGAGTTGATTTTTCTTTTTCTTAAACTACCATCGCTTGCTATATGCGATATCTCAATCCATATGATGGTTTTTCTCATTTATTTCAGTTACAGAACACAAAACCACGCGTAGAAATTTAAATTGACGTTTTTACATGTCATACCACAATGTGGTTTTCCATAGAAGCAATCCCAGGAACATTTCTAAAAGCTGTTTCTTAACAAAAAACTTTACGTATCTACACATGGTTTTTAAGTGTAAACGGAATGGCTTCCTGTCGCAACACTACTGGCCAGGGGCGTAGCTATAGGGGGTTGCAATGGAAACAGTCGCACCCAGGCCCAAAAGCCCCTTTGCTACATAAGCCGACACCAGAATTATAAGGGTCGATTCACCCACTGGTGTGGTTAAAGCTCCAAAAACAAACACATCCCCATGTTTGCGGAGTTGTTTCTTTTTTCTTCATTTCTGTATTTTGTTTTTCTTTTATTATAACACCTATATTGATCAAAATCATAAAATATACAAATTAACAGATAATGAAACCCCAGAGCCACTCACCCTAACCGCCCCTTCCCATAGAGATCGAGAGAGAGAGCCAAGGGAAAAAAAAAAACTAGCAAATATTTAAACCATTAAGGAAGTTCTTTCCTCCAAGAATAAAGATTGTAACCAGAAATGCCATTTCTTATCAAATCTATCCAAAAGAGATTTCCTAAAAAAATTTTTTTTCAAATAGCATGACTCTGTTCACCTGCCTCTTCTACTCCCCAAAGTAAGGCGTTACACTAGGACCCGTGACGGAGTAATAAGCGAACTAAAAAAAGCATTTGTACTAACAGTTTAAGACTTTTGCCCCTACATATATCTTCCAACATTAAATCATTACCAAGTACGCATAAAGCAGGGTTATGAGGGATTATAATAGAGAATAGCGAACTGATACAATTTCAAATCTTATGACCTTTCCTATTACGTTGCTTCCTGAGGGGTGAGTGAAGGTTAGAATGTGTGTGTATAGCCTAGTTTTATCTTCCATTTTAGTAACAATCTGGGAGATTATTGAATAAAGTAAAAAATCTGCATCTGAGAACTTGATCCCTAAGGAGCTCCTCAAATGATTTCATCTTCCCATTAACAAATAAGTGACTTAATTGTGTAACATTCAAGTGAATCAAAAACTTATGATTTACATCATATTTAAACCATTGAAAATAGTGATAAGCCCAGAGTGGGGCAACATCTAAAGATTACTGGATACCCTCCATTTTTTTATTATGTCCCAAATTTTATGTTGGAGCCTATAGATAATCATATTCCTTGAAACTCAAAAAAACATCAATCCTGACTCCAAAAAAGCATAAACCTCCTTAACCTTCCCCTCACCCAAAATTTTTAATACATGCCGATTTCTTGCATGCTCTTCCCAGAACACCAGGTGCTGAAGCTTAGGGTATGTGCACAAGATAACTGCAATTACGTCTGAAATTACGGAGAAAACAGCTCCTGAATTTCAGCCGTAATTGCATGTACTCGCATTTTGCGGGGTATCTTTTACGGACGTAATTTGGAGTTGTTCTTCATTGGAGTCAATGAAAAACGGCTCCAATTACGTCCCAAGAAGTGTCCTGCACTTCTTTTGACGAGCCGTAATTTTACGCGTCTTTTGACAGCGACGCGTAAAATGACAGGTCGTCGGCACAGTACATCGTAAAGCCCATTGAAAGTAATGGGCAGATGTTTGCCGACGTATTGGAGCCGGTTTTTCAGACGTAATTAGAGACGTAAAACGCCTCCATTACATCTGAAAATAGGTTGTGTGAACCCAGCCTTAGATGCATAATACAATCTAAAGTCGGGAACAGAGAAGTCCCTTTCTTGTGTATCAAAAGTCAGTGCATTTAACGCAATCTTAACCCTTTTGGAATTCCAGATAAGGTCATTCAACAGGGATTCAAGAGATTTAAATGTTTTCTGAGGAATCTACACTGGAGCGTTGGAAAAAAAAAAAATCACAATTTTCACCAGGGCAATTTTAGAAACTTTATTGAGTGGGCATTTGTTTCAAATCTTAATCTTACCTCTCAGATTGTCTATCGTTGGTCTTATATTTAAATTTAAAACATCATTTACATTACCGGAGATTTTAATCCCCAAGTAAACCATTTTAGTTACTATACCAACGTTGAGGTTCTGGATAGAGGACGGAATAACAGATGTCGAAAGTAGCCGTAAGCTAGATTTTGGCCAAACCCCAAAAATTGGCCAATCTCTTCATAAAATTCTGTTTGTTTGTTTTTTTAAATTCAAGTAAACAAACATCCAATGTGGTATATAATTATTGAAATTATCACAATAAAGCAATGCATGTCGGACTCGCAGGTCCATAAAACTCAGATAAATGGCAAGTGGTAAATAGTTGTGCATATATAGTGAGTATGTGAGTATATAGACAGGCTTGCTTTTTTTTTATACATTCGTCATTCCTTCCTAGGACCTTCCCATCATGGCCAATGGTGTGTTGTCTGTCTCCATTGTATTCATAGGTTTCTGACATTTATTTCTTTACTTTTGCATAGCTCAGAGAACATCACAGTATATCCGGTGAGCTTGGCCAATATTTTGCTCTATACACCTATGGGTCATTATATACTAATAACTTGGCTTCACAGACCGGGTGCATATTCGTATGGGTTTTAGGTAGACTCTATGGAGACTATTTGACCTTTTGGAACATTACTATTGTGCCTATACAGAGGGTCACAGGGACCTGTTGGCAACTTTTGATATCTGGTCTCCTACTACTTATGTATTTGATATCCCTCTGAATGCACTCAGTCTGGTATCTCTGGTCATCGGTGGGGCCATTATTAGTTCTTTATATGTGCATATTATTCTTTGGCATATATTTTTGTCCAGATATGTTATACCTGGTACATATGCATATATACACTAGGACATGGTCTTGGTAATGGATGTTGAGGTGTACTGTTTTTCATTGTCTCTGGGCAATCTTTTGCATCTTGTCCCTCTTGCTCTCCCAAATTATTTTAACTGTGCTTTCGATACTATCATTATTTGATAATATATTTAATAAAGATATCATTTATAGAGTAGAACTGACACAGAGAAAAAGTATAACTGAACGATAACTCTTCAGTGTTTTGCAACCACTCCTAGTGTTGGCTTAAAAACACTGATGCAAAAAAACACATACCAAAATACTGCCATGCAAAGAGGTCTTTCACTGCACCTCAACCGCAATGTGTGAATACACCCTAAATGGCACAAGGTAGGTGGGGGGGGGGTCCTAATTTTGTATTGGGGCCAAGAAGCTTCAAGTTATCGCTCCTTCTACTGGTCTGTGTAAACATACCCTTAGCAGATAAGCTTATAGTAAAACTTTGCTACTTGATGAAATGGTACACCACTCCTCCTTACTTCACACAATGTTACAACAAAGGGGAGAATAATTTTAGAAATATGTTCTATCAGGCAATTACAAACTGTATATTCCAAAAATGGGAACCATACACCGTTACATCCTAAAAATAGGCTCCATTACATTCCATGCTCAAGAGACATATTGCATATTGTGACTCATTGATGGGAAAGGATGGAGAAAGATTTTTCAGGCATTACTATATTTGTTCTAGGCTGCATTTGTGCCCTTTTAATGGATGTTTCAATTACAGCTGTATAATTATTACCATCAAGTTAAAAATAGTCATGTTTTGGTGTTTGTAAAAACGAACTAAATGTTTAGATTATAACATACAAAACAAACATCTGTCCTAAATATTGCCTTTAAAGTTTTTAACCCGTAGTCCCTTAATTCAGATTGTCACATGCAATTAAGTAACAATTAGAGCGCCCTACCATCTGCGCTGCACATGTGGTGAAAACTCACTAAGCTTAAAATGAGTTTCAAGTTTTTTTTTTTACAAACCCGTTAAATATTCACCTGCTCAACATTAGAGTCAATGAGCACAAATTGAAACGAAATTCAAGGTTAAACGTGAGGATTATAAAACAAAAGATTTCTTATATAGAGTTTAAAATATATTACAGCCATATTTTTTTTTTGTAACAAATCAGAATAGTTAAAATATCTCTGCAGCCATTTGAATTCTGGTAAAATCTGCACCATTCTTTCTAGGCTCGAAGAAAAATGGGGAAAAAAATGTAAATAGTATTTATAGGATTATGTTTATTGTTGATTCACTTTTGGTGGCAACTACATTAAAAGAATATTAGTGACTCTCTGATGTAGAGTACAGTGCTACATGTACAAATGTGTTCATCCTTTATACAATTTGTCATGATACCAATTCAATACCATCTCGCGCCCTCCAGTAGAAAAACTTATAGGTTCAACGTATAAGTATTTTTGAACATTGGAACCTATGGGGGACGAATGGCATCCGTCAGAGGCATCCGTTCCAGCCAGCCATTAAAAAAAACGTATACATTAAACTTATATGTCTTTCTAACATGGGAGCCTATGTATGACTGATAAACCGATGGATGGCATTCGTCAGAGTCATCCGTCACAGCCATTCAGTAAAAAAAACCTAAGTTAAATATATATATATTTTTTTAACATAGGAGTCTATGGGTGACAGATGACTGATGGATAGCATCCATCAGAGGTATAATTTTTTTGACATGTTTGTTTAACATCTTGTGCCACAGTTCTCAGGATATGTCAAGTTTAGAGATAAGTTAAGTGAGGACACATCTGTACAACATGCTGCTTTGGACATGGAGAGTGTGGCTCCACTTTCCTGTATACTGTATGTAATGTCATGTTCCTTACATAGAAAGTGATTTGGCAGCTCCCAGCAACTCTTTCTGACTTCACATTTATGCAAGTTTTATCTGTTATCTGACTATTATTCTTTAACCGCTTCCTGACCGCCCACTGTAAATTCACGTCAGCGCTTGCTGGGCTCTGTGCAGCGCCGACGTGAATTCACGGTGAGTGTTAACAGCACGATCGGGTGTATCAGAGTAGCACTGACACCCGGATTGCTATGTAAACACCGGCCTCTGGTGCCAGAGACATGATTGGGACCTGATTGGTTCAGCTCCCAATCATGTGATCGCAGGGAAAGTTTGTTGTATCAAGAAACTGGAATGTTTGCTGCTACAACAAACTTTCTCGGGGTCCGGTGCTGCCGTTAGTTGACATGGCAAAACCGGAGGCCATACAACGGCCTCCGGGTCTGCCATGCAAAACTGGAGGCCTTACAACGGCCTCCGGGTCTGCCATGCACGGAAGCCTATGAGGACCACCAAACGGAGGCTGTTCCTGATAGGCTTCCCGTCAGTGTGACTCTCAGCGTCACACTGACAGTTTATGATACGTTACACTACGTAGGTAGTGTAATGTATTATAGAAGCTATCAGTACTGCAGGACTTCAAGTAAAACAAGAAAAAAAAAAAAGGTAATAAAAATGTTTTATAAAAGTGTAAGAATAAGTTATAAGTTACAAAACCAAAAGATGCTTTTTTAAAAAAAAAAAGAAGTCTCATTATAGGAAAAAAATGAAACCGTTAAAAAAGCACACATATTTGGTATCACCGCATAACGATCCAAAATATTTTTCCCGCACAGTGAACACCGCAAAAACAATAATTAAAAAACTATGCCAGAATCACAATTTTTTTTGTCACCACCCCTCCCAAAATATAGAATAAAAAGTGATTAAAAAGTCGCATGTACCCCAAAATACCAATAAAAACTACAACCCATTCCGCAAAAAAACAAGCCCTTACACAGCTTTTTTGACTGACAAATAAAAAAGTTATGGCTCTCAGAATATGGTTATTCAGGAAAACAGCAGCACAGCCCAAAAAAATTCTACATTGGGATAGGACAACTCCCCAGACACGGGAGGTGCACGCAGCAAAGAATCCAAGGTCTAAGGGAAACAATCAATATGCAATAGAAGAAAGGAACTGCAGCACTCAAGATAATCCAAAGAAGTGTATTTGATTTATTCACCAAGAAGAAAAATACTTGCAAAGTTTCAACCAATAGATGGGATGCAAGTGTTTTTATGCTTTGTGAATAAATCAAATACACTTCTTTGGATTATCTTGAGTGCTGCAGTTCCTTTCTTCGATCTCAGAATACGGTGACGCAAAAAATAAATTTTATAGAAAAGTGAATTTATTGCGCAAACGCTACAAAACATATAAAAAACGATATCCATATGGTATCGCCGTAATCGTATCGACCCACAGAATAAAGTAAAATGTCATATACAGCGCACGGTGAACACTAAAAAAAAAAACACTGTCAGAATTTATGGTTTTTGGTCACCTTGCCTGCCAAAAAATGGAATAAAACGTGATCGAAACATCGCATGTACCCTCAAATTGTACCAATGAAAACTACAGATTGTACCGCAACAAATAAACCATCACACAGTTCAGTTGGAGAAAAAATAAAACATTTCTGGCTCTCAGAATATAGCGACAGAAATTGTGCAGAGAGTTGCAAAAGGGAATAAGATTGGGCACCATTTATCAGTGCGACACCGGCCACATATCTATGAATTATTTTTTATTTACCGCATTATTTTACCCCCTTATTATACCCCGATGTACTGCTCATAGCTTACATATACCCTGATGTACTCCACATAGCTTACATATGCCCCCACATCATAAACTGAAATATCAGTAAAATCCCAAACAGAACAACTACCAAGCAAAATCTGCGCTCCAAAAGCCAAATGCCGCTCCCTCCGTTCTGAACCCTACAGCGTGACCAAACAGCAGTTTACGTCCACATATATGATATTTTATACCCGGGAGAACCCGCTCAACATTGTATAAGGTATTTGTCTTCAGTGGTACAACATATTGTGCACTAAAATGGCATATCAGTGGAAAATTTAAATTTTCACCATCCGCTGCGCATTAACCCCTTCGCGCACCATGACTTAATACCATGTGGGGCGGGGGGTTATATATGGAGCAGGCTCATGCGCTGAGCCCACTTCATATGCTGCAGGTGTCAGCTGTGTATTACAGCTGACACTCGGGACTAACTGACAGGAACAGTGATCGCGCTGTTACAGGAGCATGTAAAAATGACATTATATTGCAATACATTAGTATTGCAGTGTATTGTACCCGGGATATATTGACCGCTGATTCAAGTAATATATAATATATTTAAAGTTAAAAAAAACAAAAAACTTTTCCATTTTTCCTCTAAAGTAATGTAAAAAACAAACAAAACAAAATTGGTATCGCTACATCCATAAAAAGTCTGAACTATTACAATATACCATTATTTAACTCGCACGGTGAACGCCGTAAAGTAAAGAATTTATAACGCCAAAATCTCAGTTTTTTTGGTCACCTTCGCTTTTTAAAAAAATGTAATAAAAAGTGATTTGGTTGTATGTACTAAAAAATGGTACCAATAAAAACTACAGCTCGTCCCGCAAAATATAAGCCCTCACACCGCTCAATCGACCAAAAAATAAAAAAAGTTATGGCTCTCGGAATGTGGTGAAACAAAAAGTTTTTGTAAAAGTAGTCAAATATGAAAAAAAACCTGTATATATTTGGTATCACCATAATCGTTTTTACCACACGGTGAAAGCTGTAAAAACGGAACCCAGAAAACAATGGAAGAATCACAGGTTTTTCCAATTTCAGCCTGCAAAGAATTTTATTTTCAGTTTCCCACTACATTAAATGGTACTTTAAATGGTGTCACTAGAAACTACAACTCCTCCCACAAAAAATAAGCCATCACATCACAACTGATGGAAAAAGAATAAACGTTATGGCTCTTGGAAAGTGGGGAGGGAGAAACTAAAATGAAAAATGGATCAGTCCTGAAAGGATTAATTAATTTCTAATGAAAAACCATTTATGACCACGTGGGGTATTGCTGTACTCGGGAGAAATTGTTTTACAAACTTTTGGGTGCTTTCTCTCCTTTATGAAAATGAAAAAATGCAACATTTTAGTGGGAAAAAATGTTGATATTCATTTTCTCGGCCTAATTCCATTAAATTCAGCAAAAAACCTGTGGGGTCAAAATGCTAACTATTCCCCTAGAAAAATTCCTTGAGGGGTGTAGTTTCCAAAATGGGGTCACTTTTGGCGGGTTTCCACTGTTTTGGTCCCTCCAGGGCGTTGCAAACGCGACATGGTACTGAAAACCAATCCAGCAAAATCTGCGTCCAAAATACAAATTCCCTTCCCTTCTAAGCCCTGCTGTGGGTCCAAACAGCAGTTTATTACCACATATGTGGTATTGTCGTCATTGGGAGAAATTGCTTTACAAGTTGTGGGGTGCTTTGTATTCTTTATTCCTTGTAAAAATCAAACATCTATGTTTTTTCAGAAAAAAAATGTAGATTTTCATTTTTATAGACCAATTCCAATAAATATTGCAAAAGTGGGATTAAGATGCTAATTATACCCCTAGATAAATTCCTTGAGAGGTGTAGTTTCCAAAACAGTGCCACTTTTGGAGAGTTTCCACTGTTTTGGCACCACAAGACCTCTTCAAACCTGACATGGTGCATAAAATATAATCTAAAAAAAGCATCCTCTAGGTACCCCTTTGCTGCTGAGGCCTGTGTTTCAGTCCATTACCACACTAGGGCCACATGTGGGATATTTCTAAAAACTGCAGAATCTGGGCAATAAATATTGAGTTGCATTTCTCTGGTAAAACCTTCTGTGTTACAGGAAAAAAATTATTACAAATGAATTTCGGCAACAAAAAAAAATGTGGTAAATTTCCCCTCTACTTTTCTTTAATTTCTGTGAAACGCCTAAAGGGTTAAGAAACTTTCTGAATGCTGTTTTGAATACTTTGAGGGTGCAGTTTTTAAAATTGGGAGATTTATGGGGTCTATCTAGTATATAAAGCCCTCAAAGCCACTTCAGAAATGAACTGATCCTTGAAAAAAATAGCCTTTTGAAATTCTCTTGAAAACATGAGAAATTGCTGCTAAAGTTCTAAGCCTTGTAACGTCCACACAAAAGTAAAAGAATGTTCAAAAAACTATGCAAAAAAAAGTAGACATATGGAATATGTGAAATAGTAACTATTTTGTGTGGTATTACTATCTGTTTTACAAGCAGATACATTTTAAATTAGAAAAATCATAATTTTTGCAAATTTTATTTAAATTATGGCGTTTTTCACAAATAAGCAATACATTTATTGACCAAATTTTTCCACTAACAAAGTACAATACGTCACGAGAAAACAATCTCAGAATCGCTTGGATAGGTAAAAGCATTCCGAAGTTATTACCAAATAAAATTACATGTCAGATATGAAAAAGTGGGGCTGGTCCTGAAGGCTAAAATGAGCTCAGTTCTCAAAGGGTTAATCCGCTTTTTTTTTCAGAATATTTTGATGGCTTCGTAGCAAATTACTAGTTTTACCATGCTATGGTCTTAAAACACAATATTTTCAGGTTATAATGGTCTTTCCAAAACGCACTAATATTATATTTGAGGGAGCACTGTATTTATTTTAGTAAATAAGTTTCTGCATGGATGTGGGATACTACATGGCCAAATTATAATTATAATATATGTATATATATATATATATATATATATATATATATACATATATATATATATATATATATATATATACACACACACACACACTATATACTATTAATTTGTTGTATGCAAAGAAAAATATGTTTAATAGATCAAAACTGAAAAAAAAAACCTAAAGCTATTTAAGGCTTAGGCGTCATGCACACGACCGTAGTTTTGCGGCCGTATACTATTCGCAAATGCGGATCCAGATCTGCGGATAGTATAAAACATGTGCTAACCTAGGGGCCAATGAACACGACTGTGGTTTCCACAGTCCGCGTATTGCAATGAATGCACATCTCGCGTGTGCACGGTCCGTGATTGCGTACGGCCTATGAATTCTGATAGGTCACCTTCTCTGGTCATCTGCCAAACCCAGATTCATCCATCAGACTGCCAGAGAGTCAAACAGGATTTATCATTTTAGAGAACACGTTTCCACTGCTCCAGTGTCCAGTGTCGAAGTGCTTTAAACCCCTCCAGCAGATGCCTGGCATTGAGCTTGAGTGCAACTGATCGACCATGGAAACTCATTTAAGGAGTGAAAGAGCACCATGCGCATTTGAGGCATAATTTAGAGATTTACACAGTATTGGTTCACAATAAAAGTAAACCCTGAGAAGTGACCCCATTTTGGAAACTACACCCCTATAGGCATTTATCAAGGGGTATCGAGAGCATTTAGACCCCACAGGCGTTCCAGAAACGAATGCCCAGCAGATTGCAATTTTCCCACAGACATTTTAGTGGTCAGTATCTTGCACCTAGCTTCTGCCATTGGAGACACATACGCCATAAATTGTTAAGCAAGTTGAGCATATATAATCAGTGCGAAATATTCAGGTTCATAATAAAGTGGTATAATAATTGGGCAAATAATAAAATTGATAATCCATAGATATGTGGTACACTTTGTAGAAATACTTTATGCACAGACCAGTGCCAAACTGATAAGTGGTGTCCTTTTGTTATCCCCCTTTTGAAACACACACTGCACCTTTTTTGGGACCTTTCCTCCTTTGTACTTTGGAAAACTTTGCTGGGAAAGTGTTGCCCTAGTACTATATAGATGCCCATGCTTTCAGCATATGTGCTTGGGCCCTCCGCTTCCTGGTTGCCAAATATTAGGGCCTTGATGAGCACTTCTTCAAACTGAAGGAATGTTTCCCTCTGGCCTGCACATCATGTGTTTTTCATCCCCGCCTTACTTGAGCCATAACTTTTCTTTGACTGAGTTTTTTTTTGTGGGACGAGCAGTAGTTTTCGTTGGCACCATTTTGGAATACAACTTTTTGATCACTTTTTATTCTATTTTTTGGGACGCAAGGTGACCAAAAAACAGCAATTCCGTTATTGTTTTTTAAGGCTTTCATTGTGCATTATAAATGACATGTCAGCTTTATTTGGCGAGTCAGTACGATTATGGTGATACAAAATTTATATAGCTTTTTTATGTTTTACTACAGAAAGGAATGTTTCGCTCTGGCCTGCACATCAGGATGTTTTGGGTTTTTTTCTGCACCTTACTAGAGCCAGAACTTTTTTATCAATGGACCTGCGAGGGCTTATTTTTCGCAGGACAAGCAGTAATTTTTATTAGTACAATTTTGGGACACATGCAGCTTTTTGATCAGTTTTTATTTCATAGAAGAGGAGGTGACCAAAAAGCAGCAATTCTGGAATTCTTTTTTTATTCTTTTTTTTTCAGCGTTCACTGTGCACCATAAATTACATGTGAATTTTATTCTGCGGTTCGATACGATTATGGTAATACCAAATGTATATAGTTTTGTTTATGTATTGCAGCTTCTGGACAATAAATTCCCTTTTTTAAATAAAATAATTTCTGTGTTGCCATATTCAAGAGCCATAAATATTTTTTTTTGGTGTATTGACGAAGCTGTGCAAGGGGTTTTTTTTTTTTTTTTTGCAGGGCGAGCTGTAGTTTATATTGGTACCTTTTTATTCTATTATTTGGGAGAAGACGTGACCTAAAAACAGCAATTCTGGCATTGTTTTTTAAAGACTTATTATGGGAAATAGGTGTTTTTTTTACTAGAAACTTTTTTATTTTTTATTTTTTTGTCCCACTAGGGGGGCTAGATCCAAACCTGACCATTACAGCAGATTGGCAAATGTAATATACAGCTGACACTGGCTGGTGATGGTGCAGGCTCAGCTTATGAGCCTGCATCATCACTGCGACATAATAGTACTGCGACTTGCGCTGTGTATTTAGGGCGGATAGCGTGAAGGGGTTAAAAGGTTATTCCCATCTCAGACATTTATGGCATATACAGATGATATAAACCATTTATTGACTCCATGTGTAGAATTCAAGAAAAAGGAAATCCCACTTATCGCGCTGTTCCTCCCTAATGACGAATACTTGGCAAGTTGCGCCGGTGAACAATCACTGGCGGTGATCCATATAAACTCAGGTATGACCCAAAATAGATATATTGCTTGTTTATTGTTGTGTTTTTTAAAAAGTTAAAATATAGAAGGCTACGCGTTTCGAGACCGGACTGGTCTCATCATCAGGCTGAAACATTTGTGTTTTTTTCAGCCTGATGAAGAGACCGGACCGGTCCGGTCTCGAAACACAAAAACTTCTATATTTTAACTTTTTTAAAAACACAACAAGAAACAGACAATATATCTATTTTGGGTGTCACCTTGGGTGCGTGGACCCACTGGGCCGTGCCGCCTTGACGGTATAGCAGCTGGCCAACAGGGTACAAGTCAAAGTCAATAGTCCGGATAGGTGTACATCTGGTAACTTCAGACAGTAGCGAAGAGGCTCGGATGGGACCATGGCAGCAGGCAGACACCAGGCCTGGTGTAACCAGGAAGGCATAGTACACAGCACAACACTACTCCAACTCTAAACGGCACTTGAACAAAGACAGCATGGGATACAGGATACGGATAGCAGGAACACTGGGAACTGGGAAACACTTAAGGGACCATTTGCAGAGACGAACATGGGTAAACGACAACAACGCTCAGGCAATGCAGGAAGGGGCAGGGCCCTTCTTCTAGTCCAGGGTGCACATGGGCTAATTTGGTAATAAATTCAGGTGCGCGCTGGCCCTTTAAGACCGGGCACCTACGGGACACAGCAGAGAGAAGCGGAAGTGAGTGCTGGCGTCTCCTGAGGAGATGTGGGCCAGCGCTCACGGATCCATGGCTGGGGCTGTCAGGAGGTGAGTGATCCTGACGGCCCGCGGCCATGGGTGTTACATTGGGTCATACCTGAGTTTATATGGATCACCGCCAGTGATTGTTCACCGGCGTAACTTGCCAAGTATTGGCAAAGTTCCCAGTTAGTAAACAACGGACTAGTTCCCATTATTCCTTCCAGTTAGGATTATATTATAAAAAGGTACAGAAGGAGTAAATATAAAACTTCGCTTTTATTAAGCTGTTAAAACGTGGAACATAACACATTTACTTATAAAGACATATACGGACATACATAACATATAAGTGTCAATTAGATATAGGGTATCGGTTCCTTAGTTTAAATTTTTGTTCAGAGTGTAGTCAGAGTCTTATATGAGGATCGTATATTGCATCCTTCCCCTCCCCTCTATATGCATAGCCTAGCTCTTTGTGAGGTATTGAGGTCAGGTCTGCATTCAGACTTAGCCAATAAATTGTGAACTGGAACACGTCCCGGATATTTAACCGTTACATTTCACTAGATATAATTCCTACGCGTTTTACCCGATTAGGCTCGTCAGGGAGACGTCTGGAGTTACTGATGTCTAAATTCCCAGTGTTTGGCAGTGGCAGCGAGTGCCTCGCTCTCACAAGCTTTGTGTGTCAGTTAGACCCTCCCCGTCTGGAGGCTCGACCGTGAAGCTGCCAATTATCGGAGAACTTCATCTTAGTCATCGCCCTCCGTGATTCTCACTTCATCATTGTACCGATTATGTAAACATCAGTAAGGGGGTGTTTTTGCATCACCCCTATTGGCCTCTAGCTTTGTCTATCAGTGCTTGTCGTCCAGAACATTGTTCTCAGTTGCTATTAATCTTGCAGGTTCAGATAGGATGGCTCTTATATTATTGGAGATGTTTATCCCAGATCTTTATACACATCTTACACTACTGAGGAAATTCCTGAAAATGCATCATATACATATACAAAGAGACTAATTCCAGAGCTTGAGCTTATCATGCTACTTCTCCCTCCAGGGATCAGGTTACATCAGAGTTAGTCTGTAGTCAGTTTGACCATCTTCTACACTAGACTGAATACATTATTCATATTCATCATACCTACATGTACATAATTAGTCATGTTTCTCATGTCTACATGTACACATGTGGATGCATATATGTAACAGAACACCATCCATGTATACTCAGAGTAGAGAGTATTACATTCTACAGGTGATCAGATGTCCCATTATCACATTATTATGTTTCATATCTCAGGTCAAGTATTCATCATTAGCATACTTGCCAAGTATTCATCATTAGGGAGGAACAGCGCCGATAAGTGGGAGTTCCTTTTTCTTGAACTATACACATCCTGCCAAACGGAACCCTACGGGACACCGGTTGAATCCCGGGCTGCGGACCTCCAGATTATAAACTACATTCAAGGATGTTGTGCTCCCAGCACAACGCTATAAGGTGAGCACTATTCCTCTTCCCTGACCTCACACGTTCAAAACCTTGGGATGATACATCATGTGCGCTGTGTATTCTTTATATTTTTTATCATATATTTATTCAAATAAGTCGCACCAAGCACTTGCACCACACACAAACTATCATCAATACATAATTTACATTTCACACCGTCCTTATACGGTCTGTACCCGCTGGCTGCTTCTCTAGCGATACCCGTTACACATAACAGACAAAGTGATTAATATTATCACTAGAGAGGAATGTCGAATACATTTCTGATGGATGAAAAAGATTCCGGTCAGCCAGAAAAAATCATTTTCATAAACAGACAGTCGCCATAAATGATCATTTCCAACTAGTTCCACTAAAAAAACAGTATTAGTTAATGCATTAGATTAGGTTTAGGAATTTGCGATTATTAATTAGTGTTAGGTTGTGTTCACAAGTTGTGGTCAAGTTGAGATTTTTGCTGCAATTTTTTAAAAAATCGTAGTAAAAAACTTGAACACCGCCTTAGAGTTTTTAAAAGACATTGAAAAATAATATAGCTAAAAAGTCCCCAATTTAACTTGCATGCAAAAATTGGTTGGTGCATTCCTGTGGTTTTAGCAGTTTTTAACACACGCACATGTATTAACTCCCTACATCCTAAAGGGTTACAGAGTTTTGCTGAGTTCAGTAAAATCATGCAGAGACCTCATTGGTAGGTCATTCTGTACCTGTGCAACCCTTTATGAGCGCTGTAGATTTGATTAGTCCGGTACAACTTGCCAATCTTACAAGTCTGCCAGTAACACATTGCTACAGACTGATGCCTCACTAAACGTAGGTGTGTGTGTGTAGGGGGGGGGGGGGGTCGGCTGAATTCAAATAGATATATCTCAGGCTGTGTACCACCTAGAACAGCGATTCTGTAACCAAAACCACTGTTATAGCTGGTCCACGGCCCAAGATATGGCTATTTAAAGTGAGCCCCCTTTTCTCCAGCCTCAGTCTCTCACGGTGAGCATGCATTACTCTTGGCATCCTTGCTGCTAAAGACGGGTTTGCTTTATCAACAGTGAGTGGACAGCAAATTACAAAGAAGGGCGACCCCTAGTGGCAGGCATTTCAAACAAGTGAAAAACAAATATTTAATTCAAGTGATTTGTAGATTTGTTCGAGAATAAACATACTATGATTTCGGACTAAGTTAGTGGCCATTTAAAATTCTTTGAAAATAACCTTTCGTTTGCATAAGAGAGTCTGCTTTAATATGCATTTTAGTCACAGAGTTGAATTTTCTTGCAAGCTTTGCTTACAAACACTGGTGCAAAGTTGCGTGAAGGTGGCTGCGTGTATAAATTATTAAGCCGTATTTTTATACCTGGTATGCTGTGAGCTCTGATCGCTGCTAGAATACATTACACTACCTAGGTAGTGTAACGTATTCCAACTGTCAGTGTGACGTCACAGTCAATCTGACAATAAGTCTACGAGGGCCAGCTAGAGGCTGGTTCTCATAGGCTTGCATACATGGCAGACCCGGAGGCCGTTGCCTGGCCTCCGGATGCCATCACAAGCATCAGCAGCACCCACAATTGCATGGGGGCTGCTGATTTGCTACAAACCCCCTAAATATGGTGATCGCAATCGAGCACCACATTTATCGGGTTAATTGCCAAAATCAGCGGCGATGAGCCGCAGATCGGCAACACTTGAGTGTCAGCTGTCGCGGACAGCTGATCTCCCAGTTTCTGATGCACACCTTGTCGCCGACAGTGTGCGTCGGGAACGACACAGTGACTTCCTGTCACTCTGACAGGAAGCCTATCAGGACCAGCCGAAGGTTGGTCCTGATGGCCTTCCGTCCTTGGCAGACACGGAAGCCATTGTTTGGCTTCTGTTTGCCATACTAACTGTTGGCAAACCCCGCGATTTCGGACCGGGGTCTGCCGATATGCTAGAAACCCCTAAAATTCGCCGAATTTAAGGGGTTAATTCGCCGAAATCAGGGGCAACGGACCGCTGGCCGACAAGAGTGGAGTGTCAGCTGTTGGTGACAGTTGACCTCTAGGATCCCGGTGCACATTGTCGCCGACGGTGTGCACCGGAAAAAACTCAGTAACTGTACGTCCTCGTGCGGGAAGTAACCTCCCGCAACGACGTACAGTTACTTACTCGTGCGGGTAGGGGTTAAAGAGCTGTAATTCCTAAACCCTTCCTCACATTAAGATGTGAATACCCTCAAATTAAAGCTGAGAGTCTGCACTTTAAGCCCATATTGATTATTTAACTGTATATTCAATATGTTTTGGTAAACAGCTAAAATGCCAAAACTTGTGTCACTGTCCAAATAATTCTGGACCTAACTGTGCATGGTATGTATGAACTTTGCACACCTTGGTCTATTATTTTACATTGTTTTTGTGTGTAAACCCCTGCTTGTATGTGAATTTTAGGCACAAATGTATGTTATAATGATTTTTTTATATATATAATTCCTGTTTTTCATAGTTACTTGAAGGTAGACATGGCTGTCAATAGCAGGTTCGAGACAATTGCAATTGTCAGATTGTCTGCTTTCAGGAAATATATAGGGTCTAGGGGTGCACTCACTTTTTAAGGTGTGTATTTTATACATTGTATTTTATAGGTTGTTACTTTTTTTTTTTTTTTTAATCCAGCTTAAAAGCAGATTTTATGAGGATATGTGCATATAGACATAGGAATAAGTGTTACGTATTAACTCTGCACATATTGAACTTTTATTTTTAGGATGTGTGATGCATCACATTTTGTGCTTGGGTCACAGTTTTAGATACAAATATAAATTTGTAAGCATTATTTATTTATGAAAAATGGCCCTTTGACACAAAACTGCATGAGGGTGCTTGTGCATATAAAGTGCGGAGTGGAATTTTGACAATGTGACAGGTGTTTCCTCTCAGAAAAATCTATTGATTTGGGGCTTTAGCATGTTTTTTATTTTGTAATTTAGGTCTTATTTGTACATATCATAAGAGTGAAAATTGTCCTGGCTGCCAGAGGTGCAGAATTTCCAGAAACCCCTGGCAGCTAAAGGGTTAAGTATGTAAAGCATTTTGATTCACCTTATTCACCAACGTGTCAGCAACAGGTCGCAACCACACAGAGATATTGCATATGTAATTTCACAAATGTGTTCATATACCGTATAAATATTGTAATATCTGAGATCAAAATATGTTGCCACTAGAGATTAACAAATTATTTAAAGCAATTCGCAAATTCGATACTCAACAGAATATAATGAGCAAATTGAATGGTCTATTATTTTCTTAAAGAGGATCTGTTCGCTCCTCTGTCATTTACTAAAACAGATAATTGTATTCCTTGAAATATAAATTCTGGAGCATTTTTTCATAGAACTCTACGTTGTGCCATTGCTCTGTTATTCCTCCTAGAAATTTATAAATAATCAAACTACTGTGTGTTACCAGTTGGGGGTGTGCCCCTACACAGTCTGACAATGTCTAATCAGCGCTGATAGAGTGGGACTGGAACACTCCCCACCCTAAGAGGAACGGTACATTTGTCAATGTATTCATTAATTTCTATGGGGAATAACAGAGGAACGGCACAACACAGAATTCTAAGACAATATGTTCCAGAATTGTTATGTCATGGGTAATACAAGTATTTACTAAAACAGACATGTCAGGAGAGGTGACAAATCATCTTTAAATTTGGGTAAATGTTAAACCTGAAGAATCGATTTCTTCAAGTGAAACTTAAAGAGGCTCTGTCACCAGATTTTGCAACCCCTATCTGCTATTGCAGCAGATAGGCGCTGCAATGTAGATTACAGTAACGTTTTTATTTTTAAAAACGAGCATTTTTGGCCAAGTTATGACCATTTTTGTAGTTATGCAAATGAGGCTTGTAAAAGTCCAAGTGGGTGTGTTTAAAAGTAAAAGTCCAAGTGGGCGTGTATTATGTGCGTACATCGGGGCGTTTTTAATACTTTTACTAGCTGGGCGCTCTGACGAGAAGTATCATCCACTTCTCTTCAGAACACCCAGCTTCTGCCAGATCACGCTGTGACGTCACTCACAGGTCCTGCATCGTGTCAGACGAGCGAGGACACATCGGCACCAGAGGCTTCAGTTGATTCTGCAGCAGCATCGGCGTTAGCAGGTAAGTCGATGTAGCTACTTACCTGCAAACACTGATGCTGCTGCAGAATCAACTGTAGCCTCTGGTGCCGATGTGTCCTCGCTCGTCTGACACGATGCAGGACCTGTGAGTGACGACACAGCGTGATCTCTCGAGAACACGGCTGTGTCTGCACTGCCAGAAGCTGGGCGTTGTGAAGAGAAGTGGATGATACTTCTCATCAGAACGCCCAGCTAGTAAAAGTATTAAAAACGCCCCGATGTACGCACATAATACACGCCCACTTGGACTTTTACTTTTAAACATACCCACTTGGACTTTTGCAAGCCTCATTTGCATAACTACAAAAATGGTCATAACTTGGCCAAAAATGCTTGTTTTTTAAAAATAAAAACGTTACTGTAATCTACATTGCAGCGCCGATCTGCTGCAATAGCAGATAGGGGTTGCAAAATCTGGTGACAGAGCCTCTTTAAAGGGACGGTCACCGTTTTATTAACTCCCTATGTCCTAACTAATCTAATAGGCGCTTTGCTGCTGATAACTACAGTGTGATTTGTTTTAAAAAACCTTTTATTATTTGCAGTTATGAGCATTTTTCTAAATATGCTAATGTGGCTCCAATAGCCAAATAGGAGGTAACTCTTTTCCCTCTGGGCAATGTAATGATTTTTGTATGACGCTGTCCAATCATCATACAGCTTCTCCCCCTTGCCTGCCAAGCAACACAGCCTGATATTATAATATACAGCTTTCATTCCCGACTGTGTATTCAACTGGCGATATCTCCGGTTGTGTCACAGCTAGAACTGCGATCCTGGTGTCATATGAAGGATTAGAATCTCCTCTTTCATATTCCACCGCTGTTCTAGGTGGTCCACAGCCTGATATTATAGTACGCAGCTTCCATTCCAGACTGTGTATTCAACTGGCCATTTCTCCGGTTGTGTAGAACTGCGATCCTTGTGTCATATAAAAGATCAGAATCTCCTCTTTCATATTCCACCGCTGTTCTAAGTGGTCCACAGCCTGAGATATGGCTGTTTGAAGTGATCCCCTCCCCTCCAGCCCCAGGCTCTCTCACTGTGTGAAGCAGCTTCATGCTGATAGGACAGCGTCAGAGGCTGCTCGGTAGCTCCACCTCAGGAGAATCGCTGCTGTTACCTCCCAGTTGTCTAATAAAGGCTCATTTACATATTTACAAAAAAACTCATAACTTTTAAAGTAATAAACGTTTTGGGACACAATTTTCACTGGCATTATCAGAGTGAGAGCTATGAGATAGGGCATTACTAAACTAGTGACAGAGCGTCTTTAACGGCACAATATTTAGCATGCTACAGAATTAAGTATTCTCCCGTCTCTTCTAATATGTCAGTTTAGCCATTTTACCAAGATCTACAGCTAAAACGATCTTCACACTACATTCAGGAACTCCTCAATATGCCATATGTCGCTTCTTTTACCAAGTAGATTCTAGTACAAAAGAGAAAAGAAACATTCCCAAACAAAGGATTTTCTCCTTCATTTACTAGGATAGGTTCCCACTTTTAATGTAAAAAGATGGGAGAGCAGATCTCAGGAGAATAGTCTGAAGGCGGCTGTAACGCCTATGGCCGGGGGCCGTCGTTCAGACTTCCCCCTCTGACGGCCCTGGCCATGGACATCTGTCTTTGCGGCATCAGCTCCCTCCAGGGAGACGCCGGCACTCACTTCCGGGTCCTCGGACTGTTTCCCGCAGGTCATGCGCGCCCGCGCGGCCTTAAAGGAACAGTACGCGTCCAGCTGTCATCCATCAATAATTAGCCCAAATGGCTGCTGGACTATATAAGGGGCTCTGCCCACTTGTTCCTCGCCTGAGCGTTGTTGTTTACCTAAGTTTGTCTTGCAAATGGTCTCCCAGTGTTTCCTAGTTCCCAGTGTTACCTGTTCCTGCTGCCTGTACCCTGTATCCCGTGTATCGTACCTGCTGTGAAAGTCAAGTCGTGTCTTCCCGCTGCATCCGCGGCGTCACCTGCTTTTAAAGTCAAGTCGTGTCTCCGCTACTGTCTACATTGCCTCAGGTACCCTTTCTGAACTATAGACATTGTTTTGTACCTTGTTGGCCAGCTGCTACCCCGCTACGTGTTACAGCCCAGTGGGTCCACACCCCGCGCCGTGACAGCGGCGTTACATTAAATAATACAAACATACAGCCATGCAGTAGAGTGGTTCATACTAAAAAAATAAAATTAAATATGGAAATAAAGTAAAACATTTTTGCCTGATAAAGCCTTGTCTTGGTCAACAGTAAGTGCTGTTTTTGTAATAAAAAAACAAGGTAACAGCAGCTAAACCACTAAATGCTCCTAAATGCCTTTACCAGGCATCATACCTTACAATTTGGCCATCTAAGACACACATCAGGGTCTAGTGTATTCCAGGAGAGGTTTCTTGTCTAAATACATAGGCTCACTGAAGCTGCGCCAAAATTTATTAAGAGGTGTAAACCGGTTGATAAATTCCCCCATGGTACAGATTACAAAATTTTGTGGAAGAATAATAGTCTATGGAATGGCTTGAAAAATACAAAAGGACAAAGGGACTCTGTAGTTCCAAAACAGCACAACAGGAGAAACTCCCAGAAATAATCCATGGCAAAATAAACAGACAAACTAGGTCCAGAGTATGAGACACAGTGTCTAATGATACAGATGAATGGTTATGTCCTAATACAAGTGCAACCTTCACATACAAAGGACAGGGTAAAGAGTGGAGATGAATCACCTGAAAAAACAGGTCCACAGACTGAAAAGTCAGTCACCACCCATCTATTCAAAAAGTTGTCTTACCCATAGTAAATGGACCGGGAGAATCAATCAAGTGTGCTGTTTTACACAGCACACTTGATCGATTCTCCAGGTCCATTTACTATGGGTAAGGCCTCATGCACACGACCGTAAAAACACCCGTTATTGCGGGATTGTAATTACGACCCGCAATAACGGGCTCATAGACTTCTGTTACCCACGGGTACCTTCCCGTTTTCTCACGGAAAGGTGCCCGTACCGTTAAAAAAATAGAACATGTTCTATTTTTCTATTTTACGGGCCGTGCTGCTATAGTTTATAATGACAGCACGGCTCGCAAAAGCGGCCGGCTGCCCGCGGCCGGCCGTGCTCGTAATTACGAGTCGTAATTATGAGCATGGTCGTGTGCATGAAGCCTAAGATGACTTTTTGAATAGATGGGTGGTGACTGACTTTTCAGTCTGTGGACCTGTTTTTTCAGGTGATTCATCTCCACTCTTTACCCTGTCCTTTGTATGTGAAGGTTGCACTTGTATTAGGACATAACCATTCATCTGTATCATTAGACACTGTGTCTCATACTCTGGACCTAGTTTGTCTGTTTATTTTGCCATGGATTATTTCTGGGAGTTTCTCCTGTTGTTTTGTTTTGGAACTACAGAGTCCCTTTGTCCTTTTGTATTTTTTAATATTTTGTGTATTTATGTGTCAATAAAAGATATTTAATTTTATTACTATTGGCTATTTAGCTCCTTTTGTTTATAAATGTATCTATAGGAGTTGCCTTTTCTTGGTATTTAGGGAGGATGCGTTAATCATATAGCACCTAGCCCCTGACGTTAGTTGCCATATGAGCCCCCTTTTTGTGTGTTTAATATGGAATGGCTTGGTCTGAGCTAGTTATTGAGGGGAAATATTGATCCTATAACAATCTAATGGAATGTCAGGGAACTTTATAGCAGTAAGGCCCTGTTCACACAGAGTTTTTGACGAGTTTTTTGACGCGGAAACCGCACCGCAAAACTCGTCAAAAACCGCCCGAAAATGCCTCCCATTAATTTGAATAGGAGTTGGACGAGGTTTTTTACCGCGAGTAAAAAAAACGTGTCGCGGTAAAAAGAAGTATCACGACCCATCTTGAGGCGGTTTCCGCCTCCAAAACCCCATTTCAATCAGTCAGAAAGAGGAAAAAAAACGCCTCGACGAGTGTTTTGACGAGTTTTTGTCAAACCACTGTGCAAAAACCGTCTGGAGCAGTTTTTGCAGGAGGAATTTTCCTCCTGCAAAAAACTCAGTGTGAACATAGCCTTATTAGGGTCAGTTCACACTGTTTTTTGACTAGTTTTTTGATGCGGAAACCGCGTCGGAAAACACGCCAAAAAATGGCCGAAAATGCCTCCCATTGATTACATTGGGAGACGGAGGCGTTTTTTTCCTCGAGCGGAAAAACCGTCTCGCGGGAAAAAGAAGAGACATGCCCTATCTTCGGGTGTTTACGTCTTTGACCTCCCATTGACATCAATGGGAGGCAGAGAAAGCGTATTTCGTGGCATTTTTGCCCATCGGCGCTCAATGGCCTCAGGCGAAAAACGCGGCAAACGGCGTGCAGGCAAATCAAAATCTGCCTCAATATTCCAAACGAAATTTTGAGGCAGAATTTTCTGCCTGCAAAAACTCTGTGTGAACATAGCCTAAGAGTGTAATTAATATTCAATATGATCATATACGATAAAAAAGACTGCTGTCTGATCTATTCAGATATTGATATCAATGGGCCAGTACATGATTATAAATTTAGAGAACTGAAAATAAGAAAAAAAGATTTCAGACTTTCAGGCTGATTGTATTAGATAGTGAAGGGGTTAATGCCCGGTGCTCTAGGGCAGTGTTTCTCTTCCTTAGTGATAAGAAGTTGCAACAGAGTACCCCTAAGTAAGTGATTAGTTATAAGGGTCTGCTCACTCTACTGTCAGAGGCTCCGTTCTCTGTCAAGGATATCACAGCATGCAGCGCTATTTTTCCCATCAAAATGATGGACACTGTGACAGAACCCTGACAAAACCCCATTATGTCGAATGTAGGGTGCCTTGCCATTTTTTTCCCTTATGCCCTGCCCGTTTAAAGAGGACATACTCCCAACTAACAGCATTTGAATGGCAAATAGTACATATTACCACCTTCAGCAGGCCTCTAAAATTATTAGACTACACGAGACCTGGATAAACCCCTTTATACAGACCCGAGACCAGAACCCCTCTGTATACAGACCGCAGACCAGACCCCATAATAATGATAGACCCCAGATCAGACACCCTAATGACAGACCCCAGATCAGACCCCCTAATGACAGACCCCAGATCAGATCCCGTAAAAAGTCTGGCCCCAAATCAGACCCCTAATAATCACAAATCCAACTTTAGAACCCCTAATAATGACAGACCCCAATCCAGACCCCCTAAGATAGAGAGACCCCGGATCAGGCTCTTTCCCTGTTTCTCTAGACAGACCCCTAAAGGAGGAGGTGTTGGGACCCTCACTGAAGCAGCAGCGGCAGGACCCTCAAGGCAGTGGCAGAGGCAAGACCCTCACAAAATGAGGCAGTGGCGTGAGCACAGCGGGCTCCTTGAGGTGGGCGATGTTAAGAGCTGACATACTTACTCTGTAAGCCCGTCGGTTCGCACTTCAATGAAACATTGCTGGACGCTTCAGTAGTGTTAGATTTTTATATTATTTTTGTTTAGCACTCGGCGTACCCCCGAGCCTGTGGTGTGTACCTACTTGGCTACGCGTAACGCAGGTTGAGAACAACTGGTCTAGGTTAGTGGTTACTGGTTGATGCCATCATCCTCATCATACAGATCAGTGCTGGGCAGGGACAAAGAGAACTGTTAGGCCATCATCAAGTGCTGTATAAGCACGGTTTCCTTAAAAATAGGGCAAAATCAGTGGAGTCTGAAGCCTCCAGGTCATTAGACTCTGGACTATAAAACGCACACAATTTTTAGCAAGATTTCATTGTCCTAAAGAAACAATATATACAAATAAGAATAAAAAACAAGCAGATCAGAAAATTATGATGATTGTAAACTAATACTGGTTGAAGCCTCAGAAATGTTTTTTCTCGATTGTGATTGCATGCCTTGATTAAAGGAGTCTTCCAATTAATAAATCTGCATAATGGAGATTATTTTTACAAACTACCTAAGATAAGATTTGGTTTTGCTTGCAAAGTACAATAAATGTTTGTCTGTTCCCTTTTCGAAAACAACAGTTGCATTTGTTCATACCCATAGTTACGCCACTCTACTTATGATACACATACATATATGTTTATACACAAACGTACAGTACACTAAAGGAAACTCTGAATAATCTCTTCTTTCCCGGCATATTATTGCATCTTATCAGGCTTCTTTGTGCAGTGATCTTTTTTCTAAGGCTTCGTTCACATCTGCATTGTGGTCCCATTCTGACGTTCCATCTGAGCTTTCTTTTTTTTTAATTCTTTTATTTGTCATTTTGTGTTTTTTTTTTAAATTACAAATCGTACAGAATATGCATAACACAGTGCGAAAAAAGGCAATGAAAAACAGTCAACGTTTCACAGGTCAGTTATCTGCCCCGCCTAAGTACATGCGGTCACCTGAAAGTACCATGTCGCTAAATACAGTTAATTAAGGAATCTCCGATATGCACCCTGAACCCGCAGCCGTGCATGATATATCCTGAGTGCGCACAGGTGCATCAAAGGAGAAGAGAGATGCAGAGACAGAAAGAAGGAAAGACAAAATAGTGAGGAAAGAAAGAGAAGGAAATGGGGGGAGAAAACAAAAAAGGGGGAGGGGGGAGCTGACCTGACATATCGTGTCTAGACGGGAATTCACGAGGCCATGATGGTTTTATATTCCTCGGTCGTTTGAAAACGAATCCATTCACGCCATGTTTTTAGGAAGGAGGCATGAGTCCCCTTCATTGATGCCGTGAGGTCCTCCATTCTCATGATCTCCTGGATCTTGCCGAACCACATGCCCACCGTCGGCGGACAGGACTGTCTCCACAGTGCAGGAACACATGCCCTGGCCGCGTTTACCAGGTGTCGAACTACCGAACGTCTATACAAGGGCAGTGGGACCTCGCACAAATGAAGCAGGAAGAGGCCCGGAGATCGCGGGAGAGGATAATCCGTGAACTTTGAGGAAATACGCCACACCTCGGACCAGAACCCAGTCAGGAGTGGGCAGTCCCAGAAAATATGCATAATTGTACCCACATGGTCCCCACATCTCCAGCATAGTGGCGAGGCCGCCGGGATCATTGCATGCAATCTGGAAGGCACCCTGTACCAACGGGACAATATCTTAAATCCTGCCTCTTGAAATCTACTGGCCATGGAGGACTTATGCGTCATGATGAACAGGCGGTCTCGTTGTTCAGGGGTGAATGTTTCGCCCAAGTCCCTTTCCCAGCTACGCAAGTACGGAGGTGGCGGCAGATTGGGGGGCGAAATCAAGAACCCATAGACTCTGGACAAAGCATGTCGGATCGTGCCTGTGCCTGTACACAGGAGTTCAAACGCGGAGCAGTCCCGTTGCTGCACTCCAGGATGTTCTAGGGACATCAGGAAATGTCGCAACTGGGTAACCTGCCACGCCGAGAAAGAGACCGGATCCGACAGAGCTCGTATTTGATCGCTTGTCATCCACCTCCCCTCCTGCTGAAATTGTAGGGCCTGCAACCATACTTGAAATGGGCCACTATCCAGTCCCGGTGGAAATGCAGGGTTGCCTAAAATCGGAAATAGCGGGGAGGGGGACGGCGAGAATTCCGCCCGAGGAAACACCCGCAATGCGACTGCTAGGGTGGGACCGATTGTCGGGTGGGACCGCACAACCCTGGGAACATTTCTGCCCAACCACGGCAGGGCCTGTAGTGGGATGGATGTAAACGCCTGTTCCATGGACACCCATTCTTTCATCCCGCCGTGCCGGAACCAATCTAAGATTCGTGTCAAGTGGGAGGCGTGGTGATAGGAGACAAAGTCCGGAAGACCAATGCCCCCCTCCCCCTTTACACGAAATAGCAACGATCGGGCGATACGTGCTGGTTTCCCTGCCCATATGAATTTGTGCACTAGGGAGAGTAGGGACTGAAAGAATGGGCGTGGGATATGTATCGGTAGGGCCTGTAGGAGGTACAAAATCCGTGGTAGGATGTTCATTTTAAAAATTGTGCACCTACCGAACTAGGTGAATGTGCCCGAAGTCCATGTGTCTAGGTCCGCCTTTATACGTTGAAGTAGCAAAGGGAAGTTCACCGCATAAAGGCGAGATAGATCACCGGGAAGCCGAACTCCCAGGTATTTAAGCGAGTCCCTTGCCCACTTGAATGAAAAGGACTCCGACAGATCAGCGACCAGAGTCTGTGGTAACGAGATGTTAAGGGCCTCCGACTTCTGGTAGCTTATTTTGAAATTGGATAATCTCGAGTATCTACTCAGCTCCGCCATCAGGTTAGGCAAGGAAATTCTAGGAGCTGTGAGGAAAAACAGCAGATCATCCGCGTAGGCGGCAAACTTATGGGCTCTGCCACCCAGGTCCAAGCCTGTAATGTCCGGGTTGGAGCGGATGTGGCACAGCAAGGGCTCCAGGCATAAAATAAAGATCAGAGGCGATAGAGGGCAGCCTTGGCGCGTGCCGTTAGTAATCGTGAAGGAGGATGAGAGGTGTCCATTGAGCTTGACCTGAGCTGACGGGGAGGAGTAGAGACCAGAGATCCAGGACATCATATGAGTCCCTATTCCGATGTGTCGTAAAGTGGCCAACATAAAGTCCCAACTAACCCTGTCGAAAGCCTTTTCCGCGTCCGTTGACAAAAAACAAGTGGGGAGTGACGTGACTGCCGCTTGGTACATTAAATTAATTGCCCGTGTGGTCTTATCTCGCGCTTCCCGTAGGGGCATGAAACCCACTTGGTCAGTATGTATTACGGTTTGAAGGAGCGGAGACAACCGATATGCCAGAATCTTGGCAAAGAGTTTCAAGTCTACATCCAGTAGGGAAATAGGACGGTAACTCTGGGATAGGGATGGGTCCTTCCCTTCCTTGGGTATAACCGTGATATGTGCCCTCAGTGTATCCCTGGGAATGGAGCCCCCTTCGGTTAGCGAATTAAAGGCCCGGATAAAGTGGGGTTCGAGCACTTCTGAGTAGGTCTTATAGTACGGCAGAGACAGGCCATCCGGTCCCGGGGCCTTCCCCGTGGGTGAGTCCCTCAGTGCCCACGACCACTCCTTCGGTGAGATAGGGGCCTCCAAGGCTGCTAGATCATCAAGTGGGATGGATTTCATCCCCGAGGATCGGAGATACTCCTCGATCCTCTCCCGTTGGCTACCGCCGTCCTGAGAGGAGGGTGCCTTTGGGAGATTGTAGAGAGAGTGGTAGTAGGCACGGAAGATGTCATGTGGGAGTTGCAGTCGTTTATTCTGGGCACCTGTGATGTGCGGTATGTATGTACGCGAACGGGTTTTTCGGAGGGCGCGGGCTAATGTCCTACTGGGCTTATTACTGAATTCATAAAAATGCCTTCTACATTTGACTAGTGTGGCCTTCGCCTTAGCAAGGCAGAGTGATCGCACTTGCTCCCGCAATTGCCCTAATTCTGTCCCTAGTAACCGATCCTGTGTTATCTTGTGGGACTGTTCCAGTTTGTGTATGCGTGACAGTAGGTCTCTGAGATGAGCCGTCCGCTTTTTCTTGAGTTTGGCTCCCATCCGTATAAGGGAACGTCGCACCACACATTTATGCGCCTCCCATATACAGAACGGGTCCATCCCCGGTGTGTCATTTTTATCAAAGTATTCCACCAGGTCTCGGCGTACTTCAGAGACCACTGTCGTATCCTGCAGGAGGGACTCATTCAGTCGCCACTGCCAGGGGGTGGGATGGGCCAATGGGCGGGCTAGGGTGAGGGAAATAAGGGCATGGTCAGATAACGTTATGTCATCTATGGAGGATGATGTCAGGCTGGGAAGATGTGCATGGCGTACGAAAAAATAGTCCAACCTGGAATAGGAGTTGTGTGGCGCCGAGTAGTATGTGTAGTCTTTGACTGAAGGATGCATAACTCGCCATGCGTCCACAAGTTGATGTTCATGCAGCAATCGCCGTATACGACGATGTGCTGCCCTGGGTAGGGAGGAGTGTCCTCGTGACGTGTCTAAAACAGGGTCTAGGGTGACATTTAGATCCCCCCCCATGACTAAGGTACCTTCCAGAAAGCCTTCCAGAGCCCTCAAAACTCTGTCCAGGTAGGCCACCTGACCAGAGTTAGGGAGATAGTATGAGGCCAGTGTGTACAGTGCGTTATCCAACTTACCCTTTACGAAAAGGTACCGTCCCGCTTCATCTGCGCAGGTGTCCACGTGTTCCCAGTGTAGGGAGCGGGAGACCAGGATGGAGACTCCCTTGGTCTTGGAGTCAGAAGACGCACTATGATACCCTGCGGGGTAGTTGGAGTCTGTAATCTTTGGGATGTTGTCTGCCCGGAAGTGAGTTTCTTGCAGGAAGGCCACGTGTGCTTTCCATTTCCATAGGAGACGGAGAATGGAGGACCTCTTTTCCGGAACATTCAGACCCTGTGCATTTAGGGAGACAACCGTAATGTCAGACATGGCCACTGAAATGTCCGGAGTGGACCGAAGGGAAAGGGGAGGGAAAGGAAAGGAAGAAAAAGAGAGAAAGAAGAAAAAGAACTTGTGTGCAGAGTAAGTTCTCTAAAGTCGGAGTACAATACCTCTCCACTACTCAACGCGAGCTGTGTCGCCCGTCGGAAAACCTCAAACACGACACAGCTACACGGAACCCTAATAGGGAACAAGGAAAGACCGGAGTGCAAAGACAGCGTAACAACAGTTAAAATATCAACTAGAAAATTCAATTAACCAAATTTCTCTTATAGCCCCGGACTCACCCTATTAACGGTTAACATTCCCAGTATCCACCTTCCCCTATGTGAAAACTCAAATTGGGCCGGTAAAACTATTAAAGCCGGTAAACTTATTTAAGCCTCCCCCAACCGGTGTGTATCCGCCCGCCCCCTTGACCAACAGTGATACAACCAGCTGTAAGGCAGTTCCAGCCATGCATTCCTAACAGTCCTTCAGGAACCCTGTGGGAAAAAGAGATAAGGAAAGTGCAAAATGTAGTCCAGGAAAACGTCCACATTAAGGAAGCTGTGCACATTCAGTCCCTCCGCGGCGATCGTCGTCCAGGATGATGGAGGTCAACGGATCCCGTCCCTCTGTCTCTGCGTGGAGATCGACGTTCCAAAGGTCGAAGGTCAGGTGGCTCTGCTCCAGGTCTGATTGGCTGACGGGACCCATAGTCCGGATACGGGCCTCCTCTGGGAGTGAAAGGTGGCGGTGGTTCGGTCCAGTCTGGTAACCGCACCGGCGAGGTTTCCAAGAACCGGAATGCTTCCTCCAGATCGTCGGGAGAGCGGACAGCGAACGACATTCCCTGCTTTCGAAGGATGATGTGGAACGGGTGTCCCCACCTGTATGTTGCGCCTGCCGCCTTTGTTGCTTCCAATAATGGGCGGACAATTCTACGCATGGAAAGCGTCAATCTGGAAACATCCGGCAGGACGGTGATGTCGGCGCCATTGTATGGGACGGCCCCTTTTTCCCAGGCTCTGCGGGCGATCTCCTCTTTTTGCTTGTAGAAATGCACCCTACAGATAACATCCCTCGGTCGATTGCCGTCTCCATTCCTGGGGCCTGCTAGTCTGTGAACTCTGTCCATCTCTATGGGCATATCTCGCGGGCGTTCCAGGAGCTTGTTAAAAATGTGGGTCACAGCATCGTAAAGTCCGTCGGGGGGTACAGACTCGGACAAACCCCATAGTTTCAAATTATTACGCCTTCCCCCATTTCTCGACATAGTCTAAGTGTAGGGAGAGATCTCGGAGTTGCGTTGCTTGGGTAGCCAAGGACTGGGAGAGGACCGATATGTCCAGAGAGTCGACGGAGTGTTGGCGCTCTAAAGTGTCCACTCTCACAGCTAGGGCCCGTACTTCTTGTGTGACCTCCCCGATGGCCCTGTCGTGTTTCTTTTCTAGTCGTGCGAGGCGGAGGTCTAAATCCGTTTTAGTGGGCAGTACCTTGACCATCTCCCAAAGTTCTGCCAGGGTCCGCTCCATGGAGAGCGTGGGGCCCGAGGACAGGCCTGCATAGTGGTCTCCTGTGTGCACTGGCGGGGTGGGGGAGGGGATCTCCCTGAAGATAACCGGCAGCCCCTGGCTCTGCTGACTGCCTGGCACTGGTGTGGGCCGCTGGGCCGGTGATGGTAGGGGTGTCTCACATGCTCCGCCTGTGGGCGCCATGTTAGGGACCTCATGTCTGGGAACGGGCTGGTGGAGGCTCTGTGGAAGGGGGACCATCCCTGACTGGGCCGATGGCGATGGCCCTGTGCGTCCTGCCCCACACTGACCTCTTTCTGCCGGCTGCATCCCTCCTCCAGATCCGTTGGTGCCGGCGCCGGGCTGTTGCTGGCCGGAGAGTGAGGGAGGCGGGGTGTGTCTCCGCGGCGAGGCGGGAGGCTGATTGCAGCCTACTGGAGGTGACTAGGAGGATCGCTGCGGCGGGCCGTCCTGTGCCGACCGGAGGAACCGGCCGATGCTCGGGGTGCCCGAAGTGTCCGGGGGGTGCCGACGATGTTTCCCCCTGGTCATGCTGGTGTCAGGCGGCTGATAGGTGAGCCCTGTCGGGCAATATTCGGCGGGGTGAGTCCGGAGCTGCTGCTGCACGCGTCCTCACTCCGCCATGCCTAAGCCACGCCCCCCCAGAACGGGGTCTGACAAACTGACACGAACGAAAACCAGAGGTTTCCGTTTCCATCACCATTGATTTCATTGGTGACGGATCCGGTGCCCATGGTTTCCGTTTGTCTCTGTTGTGCTCTGGATCCGTAGTTTTGCCAGAAGCAATAGCGTAATCGACTGTGAAAAGAGCATAAGACTTTCTTTTATGATTTATTTGTTGAAAATATGATGAAATTATGCAAATAGCAGAAGAAATGGTACTGGAAATAATAGCCACATATAAGCAGATACTAAAACTTGTTTACCCTGCAAAAGTGAAAACTTTAAATTTAAAGGGGTATTTCCAGAATCGACAATTGTCACCTCTCCACAGGATAGGTGATAATTGTCTGATCGCTGGGTGCCCCACTGCTGGGACCCACATCAATCGTGAGAACGGGGGTCCTGAACTGCTGAACCGCAGTAAGAAGCACTTTGAATGAAGCAGTGGTCGAGCATGCGTGCTGCCACTCCACCCAAAGTCTATAGGAATGACGGCTCGGCCGTTTCCGTTTGTCCCATAGTCATTGCATTTAATGACGGGTGCCTGCTCGACTGTCATTCCATTCAAGCTCTTCCTCATTGAGGGGGATGCATGAAGGAGGATTTGGGGATTCAAGACCCCCCTTCTCACAAATCGGTGAGGGTCCCAGCTGTGGGGCCTCCAGCGATTAGACAATTATCACCTATCCTATGGATAGGTGATAATTGTCGATTCAGGCACAACCCCTTAAAGCTGGCCATATGCGTTTGATAAATGTTGGCAGAATCTGTTGACAATCTTATGTATCTGGGGAAACCTGACTATCCCCTGATTTTAACATGACTGATCCTTTGTTCTCTCTGGAGATAAGCAGATATGTCAGGTGTCTAGCAGCGGTTTATCTCCCTGCAGTAAATATCCATGCTCGGCTGACCTAAGCATGCATGTCCATGTGAGACTCTGCTATCTTTTATGTACGGCCAGCCTTCTTGCAAAGTCATGTTATATTTGATGACTGAAATGTGTTTAACAGTATATTAATACACAATACCAAAAAAAATGAATAAATAAATATATATATATATATATATATATATATATATATATATATATATATACATATATATATTTTCTTTTTCAAAATGCTTTTATCTACTTACAACAATATCTTCAGGGAATGTGTCCTTACTGATAGATCTATCATCGAACTCCACTTCATAGAAAGTCTGAGAGGTTATTTCTGTAACCTTGCAGCTGTAATATCTTTTATTTCTGTGTTTTGCAATAACGGTCTGTCCAATATTTAGATTCTTCCTGGATGTTTTGTTTCTCTAAAACAAAGACATATAAGCAAATTAGTCACGGAGGATATGAAGATATACTATAATAGAAAGGAATAGTGTGTATGCTGATACAATGGAAAATTAATATTTTTTTTTTCCTGTAGTAGACACGAAGAAAAGCCCTTGTTCAAGAGGGTATAACATTCATTTACAGTGGAACCTGCCTCAAATGTCTTGTGTGCCCACGTGGAAATAGTCATGTAACGTTGGCATGGTGGCAAATCAAGAGGAGGATTACTATATCTCACGATTTTCATTTCTAATTACTTCTTTGATCCAAATTCCAAAGTGTAACCGAGAGGAGTGCATAAAGAGTTAGTATGACCATGTTCAATTTATCATCAGTGAAGAAGTGAAAAGAGATGACTACTACAGCTAGCCCCTCCTGGTGATAAAAGGTGGGGACCCCACCCCTAAAGTATAGGCCAGTAATACTATAACCTGAGAATACACCTTACTTACATAAGACTATACAAAACTGTTAAATGTTTTACAGTAGTGTTCAAAAAAATTACCAGTCCTGATAAATTAATGTTTTTGGTAGAAGTGATATTTCTACATGGCAAATAATTTACTTGTAAGTATAGTAGGAAAAAACCAGAGCCTACAATTAGGACTTGCATGCCGCTGATTCAGTGTAATTGAATCATTCATTGAAAGGGCTTTGTTCATAATAATAGCAGCGAGGAGTTAAATTGGTGAAGTCATTCATTCTGTGGAACAGGTGACAATTTTGGCACTTAAAGAGGCTCTGTCACCAGATTTTGCAACCCCTATCTGCTATTGCAGCAGATAGGCGCTGCAATGTAGATTACAGTAACGTTTTTATTTTTAAAAAACGAGCATTTTTGGCCAAGTTATGACCATTTTCGTATTTATGCAAATGAGGCTTGCAAAAGTACAACTGGGCGTGTTGAAAAGTAAAAGTACAACTGGGCGTGTATTATGTGTGTACATCGGGGCGTGTTTAATACTTTCACTAGCTGGGCGCTCTGATGAGAAGTATCATCCACTTCTCTTCAGAACGCCCAGCTTCTGGCAGTGCAGATCTGTGACGTCACTCACAGGTCCTGCATCGTGTCGGCACTAGAGGCTACAGTTGATTCTGCAGCAGCATCAGCATTTGCAGGTAAGTAGCTACATCGACTTACCTGCAAACGCCGATGCTGCTGCAGAATCATCTGTAGCCTCTGGTGCCGACACGATGCAGGACCTGTGAGTGACGTCACAGTGCTGCACTGCCAGAAGCTGGGCGTTGTGAAGAGAAGTGGATGACACTTCTATACACAACGCCCAGCTAGTAAAAGTAGTAAACACGCCCCGATGTACGCACATAATACACGCCCAGTTGTACTTTTACTTTTCAACACGCCCAGTTGTACTTTTGCAAGCCTCATTTGCATAAATACGAAAATGGTCATAACTTGGCCAAAAATGCTCGTTTTTTAAAAATAAAAACGTTACTGTAATCTACATTGCAGCGCCTATCTGCTGCAATAGCAGATAGGGGTTGCAAAATCTGGTGACAGAGCCTCTTTAAATAAAGAGGCTTTGTCACCACATTATAAGTGCCCTATCTCCTACATAATGAGATTGGCGCTGTAATGTAGATAACAGCAGTGGTTTTTATTTAGAAAAACGATCTATTTTGACCAAGTTATGAGAGATTTTAGCTTTATGCTAAGGACTTTCTTAAATCCCAACTGGGCGTGTTTTTACTTTTGACCAAGTGGGCATTGTGGAGAGAAGTGTATGACACTGACCAATCAGCGTAAATACACTTTTCTCCATTCATGTAATCAGCACGTAGTGATCCTGCGTTGTTCACCATGTGCTATCACATACACATTAATGTTACTGAAGTGTCTTGACAGTGAAAAGACATCACCTCCAGCCAGGACGCGATGTCTATTCACAATCTCGACAGTTCAGTAACGTTTGTGTGGATCTTACAGCACAGCAAGCGTGATCTCGCGAGATTACGCTGGCTTTGCTGTAAGCCCCACACAAACGTTACCGAAGTGTCGGGATTGTGAATAGACATCGCATCCTGGCTGGAAGCGATGTCTATTCACTGTAAAGACACTTCAGTAACGTTAATGTGCGAGTATGTGACAGCACATAATGAACAACGCAGGATCACTACGTGCTGATTACATTAAAGGAGAGAAGTGTATGACGCTGATTGGTCAGCGTCATACACTTCTCTCCACAACGCCCACTTGGTCAAAAGTAAAAACACGCCCAGTTGGGCATTAACAAGGTCATTAGCATAAAGCTAAAATCGCTCATAACTTGGTGAAAATAGATAGTTTTTCTAAATAAAAAACACTGCTGTTACCTACATTACAGCTCTGATCTCATTATGTAAGAGATAGTGCACTTATAATGTGGTGACAGAGCCTCTTTAAAGAGGCTCTGTCACCAGATTTTGCAACCCCTATCACCTATTGCAGCAGATCGGCGCTGCAATGTAGATAAGAGTAACGTTTTTTGTTTTTTTTAAACGAGCATTTTTGGCCAAGTTATGACCATTTTTATATTTATGCAAATGAGGCTTTCTAAAGTACAACTGGGCATGGTTAAAGTACAACTGGGCGTGTATTGTGTATGTACATCTGGGCGTTTTTACTTCTTTTACTAGCTGGGCATTGTGAATAGAAGTGTATAATGCTGGCGAATCAGCATCATCCACTTCTCTTCGTTACCACCCAGCTTCTGGCAGTGCACAGACACACAGCGTGTTCTCGAGAGATCACGCTGTGACGTCACTTTATGCCCCAGGTCCTGCATCGTGTCGGACGAGCGAGGACACATCGGCACCAGAGGCTACATTTGATTCTGCAGCAGCATCGGCGTTTGCAGGTAAGTCGATGTAGCTTAAAGGAACAGTGTCATCACAAATTATTTTTTTATATGTTAAAGATGTTAGTGCTTTATTAAAAACGTTTATATTTATTTGTGTGTCTGTGTTTTACTTTTTCTTATTTTTACACTTTTTCTTCCCTATGGGGGCTGCCATTTTTTGTTCCGATTAACGACACATACAGACATGGAATACGGCAGCCACAGTCCCATAGGGACTGCGAACGGGTCCCGTCCCATTCACTTCTGTGTACGGCGTCTGTGTGGGAACTGCGCATGCGCCGCTCCCACACAGTCCAATTTGAAATTGGCGCCGTCCGGCGCCATTTTCCTGTGGACCGGAAGTCGCGGCCGGACAGTAATATTACTACTTCCGGTCGCGGCTTCCGGACTTGTGCACTTGGACCAGCGGCAGCAGACGGAGCGGACGGGCCGGAGGGAGCCGCGGTGGCAGGAGCAGGTAAGCAGGTAAGAGATTTCAATGTATGTTCGTGTTTGTGTGTGTTTACTACTGTATGTAAACCTACTACACTGTGTGTTAGCTCAAAAAATGGCGACACACAGTGTAGGAGGTTACACCGTTCAAACCCCTCGTTTATCCCGGCACTAGCCAGGATAAAGGAGGGGGGGGGATGCTGAAAGCTCACTAGAGCGAGGGCTTTTTACCCAATTTTGCAATGCTGCAATTTTGGGAATAGCTCCATCTAGTGACCAGAAATGGGAAATATTATAAATTAGAATTAATTTATAATATTTCCTAAAAAAAAAACAACATGTTTTTCTGGCAACACATTCCCTTTAAGGGGTTGCAAAATCTGGTGACAGAGCCTCTTTAAGGTAGGATGGTGGCAAATGTTGCACACGATGGTCATAGTGCATTTCCTTCTGAAATACTGGGGGAAATGGGTAGTTCCACAAATTGTTCTGATGAAAAACGTACTTTGATTAAAAAGTTGATTGGAGAGGGAAAAAAATATAGAGAAGTGCAGCAAATTATAGGCTGCTCAGCTAAAATGATCTCAAATGCCTTGAAGTGGCAACCAAAACCTGAAAGAAGCGGACGGAAGCGAGAAACTACTGATCGAATGGATCGAAGCATAACCAAAATGGCAAAGGCTCAGCCAATGATCACCTCCAGAAAGATCAAAGAATATCTGAATTTACCATTTAGTACTGCTACAATCATAAGACGACTAAATGAAGCCAAGTTACCAGCAAGAACTCCCCGCAAAGTCCCGTTGTTGAAAAAAAGCCTGGTCGTTAATAGGTTAAAATACCAAGGAACACACTGACTAGCCCAAAGGGAAATGGCGCAACATTTTGTGGACTGATGAAAGCAAAATTTTTCTTTTTGGGTCTAGTGGCCGAGCACTGAATTCAAGCCACAGTACATTGTGAAGACAGTAAGGCATGGTGCTGCAAAAATCATGATATGGGGATGTTTCTCATAATATGGTGTTGGGCCTATTTATCGTATATAAGGGATCATGGATCAGTTTGAATACATCAAAATACTTGAGGAGATCATGTTGCCCTATACGGATGACGTTTCAACACGACAATGGCCCAAAACACACCAGTAAGCCAACAACATCTTGGTTACAGATAAACAGGATTGAGGTAATGGAGTGGCCAGCTCAATCCCTTGACCTCGATCCTATAGAGAACTTGTGGGGTGACATAAAAAATGCGGCTTATGAGGCAAAACCCAAATATGCAGAAGAACTGTGGAATGTAGCCCAACCTTCCTGGACTGGAATAACTGTTCAGAGGTGCCAGACATTGGTCGATCAATGCAACACAGATGTCAAGCAGTTCTCAGAAACAATGGTTATGCCACTAAATATTAGTTCAGTAAAGTGAAATCTGAAACATTTTTTTCTGTTTATACATTACACTTTTGAGTTGTTGGCACTGCTATTTTATTTTTTTTTGAACAGCCTAATATTCCTTTTTCTCTACTTTCTGTAAAGGATTAACACAAACTGGATACATTTGGTTATTGTTTTGATTTTGAATTGAATGTGTATTATTTCCATCACATTTGCATATAGGCAAATAAAAGTTATTATAATGATTTTGCGCTTTATTTGCTCTTTTTAAACTCACTATTTTTTGGAACACTACTGTATATACTTCTAAGTTATTCATTGTTTGATAACGTCCTAATGACCCATTGTTGCTTAGTTCCTGAAATAATTTTTAAAGGACCTCCCACTGAACAAAAAATGAAAAATATTTAGACGCTAACAAGTAGATTGTTATTTTTTTAAAGAACATCATGTTGGACATCCTGTTAAAAATAACGCAATATTTTAGCACCAGAGCTACAAATGTTTTTCTCTGTCTCTTTCAAGTGTGGTATAAAAAAACAAAAGACAATAACGGACATATTTGGGACACAAAAATCTGTACTACATTGTACAGACTCAGGTCACAACTATACAGCATAAGGATCAGCTGGAAACTGGTACTGCTTATAGTAAATGACTTCCATATATATTGTAACCTATTTTACAGTGCCACCACTATAATCATGATAACATATAAAACGTCCCACAAGGTGTATATTGTGTGTTCAAGTGAAGTGATCAGTCAAGCTGTAGAAAAAATAAATCTCTCTCATATATAAAGGTTTGATATGTGAAAGATGACATACTGACAGGAACACTTTTTAATTTACTTTAAGACCTGAGAAAACACTCCTGTCAGGGAAAAAAGTATGTATAGAAGTTTAAAACGTCACTTTTGATCAGTAAGATGGTAGTTATTCAGTGTTGCTCAATAGACCTGAGACAAGAATGTGATGTGCCATTTCAATACAAAAATAAATTAGGTGTAAGGAAAAGAACACCCAAGTCATAACAGTATTAATAAAAGAGCTCATTGTGTGATGACCTGTAAGAGAAAGAAACAATAGTAAATTACCATAATCACTAGAACATACAAAGTTTTAACTCTTCATCCACACGGTACAAAGAAGGGGGGGGGCTACAGGGACACATGCTGGGTGCCAAGGGGCTGCGAAAAATCCACTTTGCCTTTGCTAGGATATTTAGAAACAGGGCTGGGGGCTGCAAACTCAACCTTCTCCCCGGGTGAAAGTAAGTCTATAGATGTGCCCACCCTTAAAGGAAAGGTGCCATGATTTATTTATTTTTTTATTAATTTGTGTTTTTATTTAATAACATTTTACTTTGTACATTGTGCTTTATTTTTTCACATGAAATGTTGTTTTTTTTTATCAACACTTTTTTCATTTACTGGGGACTGCCATGTTTTATTCAATCTGTGTATGTGTCTCTTAAAGGGAATGTGTCGCTAGAAAATTTTTTTTTTTTTGTTAAACAGTTAGTGTATAGGTGATTAAACATTGTTCTAATTTTTTCACGAGTCAGGAAATATTATAAATTAGATTGTAATTTATAACATTTCCCAGCGCTGGTCACTAGATGGAGCAATTCCCAAAATTGCAGCATTGCATGTGGTAAAGCAACCACATTGCTTTATGCTGCAAAATTTTAGAAAACTCACTCGCTCTAGTCTAGAATCCCCCCCTCCTTTATCCTGGCTAGTGCCGGGAGAAACGAGGGGATTGAACGGTCAAACCTCCTACACTGTGTGTCGCCATTTTTTGAGCTAACACACAGTGTAGTAGGTTAACATACAGTAGTAAACACACAGTAAAACACGTACATGCACAGACCTAACTTACCTGCTCCTGCCGCCGCCGCTCCCTCCGGTCCGTCCGCTCCGTCTGATACCTCCGCTCCAAGTGCACAAGTCCAGAAGCCGCGACCGGAAGTAGTAATCTTACTGTCCGGCCGCGACTTCCGGTCCACAAGAAAATGGCGCCGGACGTCGCACAGTTCAATTTGGACTGTGTGGGAGCGGCGCATGCGCCGTTCCCACACAGACGGCGTACAGCATAGTGGATGGAACGGGCCCCGTTCGCATTCACTATGGGACTGTATGTGCCGTATTCCATGTCTGTATGTGTCGTTAATCGACACATACAGAGATGGAAAAAAAAATGGCAGCCCCCATGGACAAGAAAAAGTGAAAAAATAAAAAAAAAGTAAAACACAAACAATAATTTTTTTTTAATAAAATACTAAAAGTAAATTGATATAAACATTTTTTTTTTCGTGACACTGGTCCTTAAACGACACATACACAGATGGAATACGGCAGCCACAGGGCATAGGAGATAACGAACGGGAGCCGTTCATTACGTCCTCTGCCGTCCTGCTCTGTACTGAGCATGCGCAGTTCTGAGCGACCCAGCATAGAAGCTGGTTTGTAGGGGGAAAGCTGGCGACATTTTGGGGTGTGTGTGTGTGTGTGGATCGGTTGCATGTTTGGGGGGGTGTTTGCCGCTGTTCCTTTAAAACAGCTGATTGGCGGCTATAAAGGATCAGCAGCACACGAGCGTCGCTGATCCTTCACAGCCACTTATCAGCTGTTTTGAAGGGTCAGCGGCGATCACCGCTGCTCCGATGAGCGCTCCACCCCACACAAACACCCCCCCAAACATGAAGGTAAGTTGTGTGTGTGTGGGTGTGTGTGCGGGGGTTTGTTTTGTGTGTCGGGGTCTGTGTGTGGTACGGTTGCCTGTTTGGGGGGGGTTTTGTGTGTGGGGGGGTACTCGACGGAGCAGTGGTGCTCGCCGCTGTTTCATCAAAACATCTGATTGGCGGCTATGAAGGATCAGCGACACAGGAGCGCCACTAATCCTTCACAGTCACCAATCAGCTGTTTTGAAGTAACAGCGGCGAGCACCGCTGCTCCATCGTTCCTTGCTCCTACGGTGAACCGCCTTGTAACTACATGGCGATTCACAGAAGGAATAAGGAATGAAGAAGCGGCAGCGCCATATTACTAACTTATTTTTTTTGTTTTGCAGGTTCCACTGGACCGTTTGGACTATGTCGTAGATTCAGTGGACTACTTCGATAATCTACTTTTATTTTTTTAATAAAATTGTGAAAGAGGGTTGTGCGGGGGAGTTTTTATTTCAATAAAAAATTATTTTCTTAGGTCTGTTTTTTTTTATACTTTATTAGCACCTTAGTAATGGCAGTTGTCTCTTTGACAACGTCCATTACTAAGGCGGGGCTTAGTATTAGCGAGTAAAAAAAGCTAACACTAACCCCCCATTATTACCCAGTACCCACCGCCACCAGGGGTATCTGGAAGAGCCGGCTACGATCCAGTACCCGAAAATCTGTAGTGATGGTCGGGCACTGGGGCGGCCACAGGCTGATATTATTAGGCTGGGAAGAGCCAAAAACAGTGGCCCTTCCCACCCTGGTAATGCTAGGCTGCGGCTGTTTTATTGTATCTGGCTAGTTATGAAAATGGTGGGGGGGACCCCTCGTCGTTTAATCATCACTACTGGATTGTACCCGGCTCTACCAGATACCCCTGGTGTAGGTGGGTAGCAGGTAAAAATGGGGTTAATGCTAGCCTTTTTACTGGCTAACACTAAGCCCCGCCTTAGTAATGGATGTCATCAAACAGACAACTGCCATTACTAAAGTGCTAATAAAGTATTAAAAGAGACATAACTCACTGTTCACACAGAGCTTGCTGGCGCTGATTTTGATGCAGAAATCACGTCACAATCAGCGCTATAAAACCTCCGAAATCTCCCTGCATTGATTTCAATGGGAGGCAGCGGTGTTTTTTTCCCGGGTGGCTTTTGACCGCTCACGGGGGAAAAAAAGTGGCGTTGCTTTTCTTGCGGCTTCCTCCTCTGACCTCCCATTGAAATCTTTTCTGAGGCGTTTTTCGTGGTGTTTTTGCCCATGGTTCTTGCATTAGCTTCAATGGCTGCGGACGAAAACTGCTGCGAAAACAGTGGAAAAAAAGTGCAGGCAGTTTAAAATAGTCTTCAAAATTCCTGAAGGTATTCTGAGGCACACTTTTTTTTCTGCCTGCAAAAAACGCTGTGTGAACATGGCCTAAGGGTGTATTCACACAGTGCAGTTTTACCGTGTCTTTCCCGTGCGGCTGAAACCCACATCGAATAGCGCATGAGTTTTTACCACAATGTTTTCGATGTGGTTTTCGGCTGCGTGGCGAAAACGTGGCAAAACCGCACTGTTTGAATACACATTAAGAACTTTTTTTTTTATTCAAATAACTTTTTTTTTTACTACTTAGATCATCGAAGTAGTCCAGCGTATCTACGACGTAGTCCAAATAGTCGAGCAGAACCTGCGAAATTAAAAAAAATGTAGTAAAATAAAAAATAAAAATCTTCTCACCTACAGCGACTCCTGTCTTCTCCCTGCACCGCAATATAAACTACAGGCCAATGAAAAATAATTCCCTTAGGGAATGTTCACACGCTGCTCAAAAAAAAAACAGACGTGTAGATGTGTAAAATACACCAGCGTTTCTTGTGAAGCGCCTTTTAAAATACAGGCATTTTTTACGTGTTTTTTACATGTTTTTTTACGCATTTTGCGTCATTAGGAGTCCCATTAACTATGGGAACATTTGGTGCGCTTTACGTGCCAAAGAAATGACAAGACGCTTCTTTTTTTCCGCAACGCTTATTTTTAAAAACACTTGCGTAAAAAATCATGTTGTATGTACGAATGGCACGCTTTCCCATTGATGTAAACGAGAAGCTTAATAAAGTGTACTTTGACGCGTCTTTGAAGGGGCTTTTTACACGTTCTGTGCGTCCTTTTTGCATGTTTTTTGGCGGGTCATTATTAGTACCATAGACTATGGGAACATTTTGCACGCTTTACGTGCCAAAGAATTGACAAGACGCTTATTTTTTTTAAAACGCTTGCAGAAAAAATCATGTTGTATGTACTAATGGTGCGCTTTCCCATTGATGTAAATGGGAAGCTTAAACAAGCGTTTGATGCGTTTTTCGGCATGTAAAATGTGTCAAAAACCGAGTCAAATACACACTGTGTGAACCACAGGGGATTCCCTCTGGACTTTCATCATTCTTAGCCTATAGCTTCTGTCAAAAACACTCCCAACATGGAGCTGGAGAATGCTTAGCAATATGAAGACACCTTTTCCTGGCTTGTAGCCAAAAATAGGGAGGGGGTGAGTCTCCCTCCCACATTTACAGCAGCTGTGAGTCAGGCTGCTCTGCCTGATTCACCTTGCTGTAATTCTGGGAAGTGCTCCCTCTGGTGGCCAAAATAGGAAAACATGTCAAATTCTTATTTAATTTTCAATACTTTCCACCTTGTGGAAGAAAAAATTTAATATTTTTTTGGAATTGTGTAAAGTTATCCAATTTTTCATTACCCAATTCAATACAATATCGCTCCATCCAGTACAAAAAAATGCATATGTTATTGTATACTTTATTTCAACATGGGAGTCTATGGGCGACGGATGACATTTGCCAGAGGCATCTGTCACAGCTATCAAGTAAAGAAAAAAAAAAGGGTCCGTTAAACGAATGTTTTTTTTTTTTTTTAACATGGGATTCTATGGGCAATAGATGGCTGACTGATGGTACGTCAGAGGCATGCTGCCATTATGCTGTATATGAGCTGCATGCAGCTCCTACTAACCTGAATAGGAGCCACATACAGATTGGCCTCTTAGTATTGGCAACAGAGAAAGTGCCTTTATGTGGCGGAACAGAAGAATAATACTTTGCACTAAAGAAATGGAGCAATAATATTAGGAGGATGCTAAAAAAAAGATAGATACACCTAACTTGTTAGTAATAAAATGTGTGTACTGGAGATGCTCCAAAACTCGGCCCTCAGGCCTGCCCGGACTAACAACAAATCTGACCCTCATAGAGTTATACAAATATCAAAGCCTATAGCTGTTGATGTTCCAAAACATTACCACAATTTAAGAAATACATTCAAATTCCAAGCAAAGCATTCATTTTAAAATGTTGAAAAATAAGCTTACTATTTAATAAAACCGAGAGCTAAGAAAGCGATGGAATTCCCTGGAGATTATTACTCCTGCCATTTGTTACTATACCTTCTTTTAATTCACTCAATGGTTGAAGGCGAACTTCAAGGTAAAATCCTTCACTGCAATATGATTAGCTGAACATGTTAAAGTATTCAAAGCAACGATTATTTTATATAGCTCATGTTCTAAGAAGCGCCCTAAGCTTGCCTCCGCATGAGACTTGGTAACGAACAGAAGTGACAGATTTAGAAACACACGAGGAACACTCATCATTCTGCAACGCTGTGACCACGCTCTGGAAGATTTCAAATCAATATAATGAGAAACGTTCAGAAAATAAGATCTCACCATGTGCTGATTGATCATATGCCTGAAGCATGTGATGTACACTACAAAGGGCCAGTCATCGGGCTCCATCACTACCCCTGCAGCATGAGCGCAGGTCACATGGAAGGATGTGGGACAGCGACCATATGAACACTGGATACAAGCCCCCAGAGTATTCTTAACTCTTTGTCTGCAGAAAACACATTTCTGTGGGAGACAAAAAAAAGGTTAAATCATAATACAGCATCACACAATAACAGCAAAAACTATATAAACACATACATAAGTATATTTTACATAAAAGAGCTCCTTCTCCACAACTGTAGTTGTCTATTATGCAGACTTATTTCAGCTGTGATATTTAAAGTGGACCTATCGCCAAAACATTTAATTAAAAAAATGTAACCTTACCAGTGTTTACTTTAGACTCTCTTTGGCACACGCCATTTATGTAAAATACCCGACACCTCTCCAAAGTCACCACCAGGCAGCTTCACAGTAAATTCCTGGCATGCCCAGCGGCGCAACTCCCATACACCCATCTCTTGCGCCTTGCAGCAACTGCAAAACACTAAAGCCCTAATATAGGAGAGGTGTACCCCATGTCCATCCCCACCGCCTCGCTGTCCAATACATGGGATTCCCATGCATCAACTGCTGGCAAAAATAGAAAATTGGAACCCATGGTCCGCCTGCTCCATTGACTCTAGCTGCTGTTTGCATCCCCATTGTCCCAGACACCGGCGTCTCAATCGCACAGGGGGACGGGGGATGTTTTGCAGCACTGGAGTCAATGGAGCGGGCAGGTCATAGTTATGGCTACCCGTACAAATTTCTATTAGTGGCAACAGGAGAGCGATGCATGTGGAAGGAGTCCATACCCACGTTCCGCCAATTTCATTAACTACAGCAGCTAACTGCTCAAATCCCCTCACCCCTCTGAGACCGGCATCTCAAATGTACGTGGAGGGGGGGGGGGGAATCAATGGAGCAGGTGTACTGCGGGTACGGCTGCACTTGCCGATCATAAGAACAGCAGATATCTGCTGACAGGTGAATTCCAGTGCAGGATCTGGAAGCTCCCATATTAACCTGTTGGCCTATACCTGGAATAGGGCAGTGACGGTTCATAGGTTAACCTATTCTTGTCAAGTAACTATTTCCTGCCCAAAGTATATCAAAACAGCAAGTATAAACCTGTTTGCCTTTAAAAATTTAGAAATAATAACTTTATTTGTGTTGATTTTATCCTTTAATAATTTAACCCCTTAACGCACCTTGAGAACTGTATGTCATGGTTTGCCCTGCATTAAGGCATCATGAAGTACAGTTACGTCATGGTGCTTTTCTGTCACCATGTCAAAAGACATGGTAACAGAACAGTGACATCGGCTGTCACAGACAGCCGATAGTTACTGGGACTCGTCGGGGGAACAATCACGGCGCGGCCTGCGATCGATGTGATTGGTCAGTCAGTAGTGACTGACCAATCACAGTATTGCAGGATGGTTACCGGGCTAAAAGAGCTGGGTAGCCATGCTAGGCGATCGGCTGTTGGCAACAGGAGGCCTAACAATGGCCTCCTGTCTGCCAAGTACACCGTGTTCCAAATTATTATGCACATTGGATTTAAGTGTCATAAACATTTAATTATTTGTTTTTCAATTAAACTCATGGATGGTATTGTGTATTAGGGCTCTTTGGATCATTGTAATCAATCTCAGACATCTGTGATAATTAGTTTGCCAGGTGTGCCCAATCAAAGGAAAACTACTTAAGAAGGACGATCCACATTATTGAGCAGGCCACAGGTTTCAAGCAATATGGGAAAGAAAAAGGATCTCTCTGCTTCCGAAAAGCGTGAAATAGTGCAATACCTTGGAAGGTATGAAAACATTGGCTATTTCAAGGAAACTTAAGCGTGATCATCGTACTGTGAAAAGATTTGTGGCTGATTCAGAGCACAGACGGGTTCGTTCAGATAAAGGAATAATGAGGAAGGTTTCTGACAGACAAATTAATAGGATTAGGAGAGCAGCTGCTAAAATGCCATTGCAAAGCAGCAAACAGGTATTTGAAGCCGCTGGTGCCTCTGGAGTCCCACAAACCTCAAGATGTAGGCTCCTCCAGAGGTTTGCAAGTGTGCATAAAGCTATTATTCGGCCACCCCTAAACAATGCTCACAAGCAGAAACGGTTGCAGTGGGCGCAGAAATACATGAAGACTAATTTTCAAACCGTGTTGTTTACTGAGGAGTGCCATGCAACCCTGGATGGTCCAGATGGATGGAGTAGTGGATGGTTGGTGAATGGCCACCATATCCCAACAAGGCTGCGATGTCAGCAAGGAAGTGGCAGAGTCATGTTTTGGGCTGGAATCATGGGGAGAGAGCTTTTAGACCCCTTTAGGGTCCCTGACGGTGTGAAAATGACCTCTGCAAAGTACGTAGAGTTTATGACTGATCATTTTCTTCCGTGGTACAAAAAGAAGAACCGTGCCTTCCGTAGCAAAATTATCTTCATGCATGACAATGCACCATCTCATGCTGCAAAGAATACCTCTGTGTCATTGGCTGCTATGGGCATAAAAGGAGAGAAACTCATGGTGTGGCCCCCATGTTCCCCTGACCTCAACCCTATTGAGAACCTTTGGAGCATCCTCAAGCAAAATATCTATGAGGGTGGGAGGCAGTTCACATCAAAACAGAAGCTCTGGGAGGCTATTCTGACATCCTGCAAAGATATTCAAGCAGAAACTGTCCAAATACTCACAAATTCAATGGATGCAAGAATTGTGAAGGAGATATCAAAGAAGGGGTCCTATGTTAACATGTAACTTGGCCTGTTAAGTTTGTTTTGATTGAAAGAGCTTTTGATTTCTGTAAATATGACCTCCTGATACTGCAAATTCAACAAATTACCATTTTAGTTCGCTTTACAACCTTTAAAATGTTTTGATCTCTGTTGTGCATAATAATTCGAAACAGTGCATTTTGAGTTTTTTACTTCTAAAAAAAAATCTGTTATCATTAGGAGATTTGTTCAATAAAATTTGCATTATACCCCAACGGTTGATGGTTTGAAGATTATACTGACTGTCATTTGCATCGACTATTTAGGAAAATCAGCGAAAAATAACATTTGCATAATAATTTGGAATGCGGTGTAAAGACGCCTGTTAGGCGCCGCCCCGAGGCGGGGCTTAAAAGGCATCCGGCCGCTAATGAAAGATGGTGCCGGGCTCAGAAGCTGAGCCTGCGCCATCAGCCGAAGGGTGTCAGCTGTATGTTACAGCTGACATCCTGCTGTAACAGCAGGGTACGCAGCTAGCTCCGCTCCCTGCCTTTAACCCGAGATGCCGCGATCAAAAGCGATTTCCAGGAGATCGACATCGCTGCGATGTGGTCGCACGGATGCCGATCGTTGCTATGGCAACCGGAGGCCAACAGTGGCCTCTTGGTCTGCCACGTAAGAAAGCCTATTAGGCCCCGCTCGGAGGCGGAGCAATATAGGCTTGCTGTCAGTGAATAGCTGACATCTCTAATACATTGCACTACGTGGTTAGTGCAATGTATTACAATAAAGATGAGAGGTGTAGGTCTTCAAGTTCCCTAGTGGGGAAAAAAAAAAGTTATAAAAAAGTTCAGCAAAAGTGTAAAAATTAAAGTTCTGCGTTAAAAAACTTAAAAGCTGTCTTTTTTCCTATAAGAAGACTTTTATTATAGGAAAAAAATATTAAAACGTTAAAAAAAGTACACGTTTGGTATCACCCCATCCGCAACAACCCAAACTATAAAACTATAATGGGTTTTATCCCGCACGGTAAACACTGCAAAATAAATAAATAAAAAACAATGCCAGAATCACTATTTTTTTGGTCACCATCCCTTCTAAAGTATAAAAAGTGATCAAAAAGTCGCATGTAGCCCAAAATAGTACCAATAAAAACTACAACCCATCCAGCAAAAAAACAAGCCCTTACACAGCCTTGTCAACGCAAAAATAAAAAAATTATGGCTCTGAGAATATGGCGACATAAAAAATTTATAATTTTTTTTAAAAAGGGTTTTTTTTGCGCAAACGCTGCAAAACATAAAAAAACTTTATACATATAGTATCGCCGTAATCATATCGCCCTGCAGAATAAAGTATAATGTATCTTATTACCCCAGGGTGAACACGGTAAAAAAAAAACCTTGTCAGAATTGCTGGTTTTTGGTCACCTTGCTTGTCAAAAAATTGGAATAAAAAGTGATCAAAACATTGTGTGTACCCCAAAATAGTTCTAATGAGAACTACAGATTGTTTCGCAACAAATAAGATCCGGTGGAAAAAAAAAAATCAAAAAGCTCTGGCTCTCCAAGTATGGTGACGAAAAATGTGCAGTGTGTTCCAAAAGCGGATAAGATCGGGCACCATTTATCAGTGCGACACTGGACACACATCTATGAAATATTTATTTACTGCGTTATTACACCCCCTTATTATGCCTTGATGTACTCCGCACAGTTTATATATGCCCCCAGAATATAAACTGAAATACCAGAAAAACCCCATACAGAACAACTGCCAAGCAAAATCTGCGCTCCAAAAGCCAAATTGCGCTGCCTCCCTTCTGAACCCTACAGCGTGCCCAGACACCAGTTTACGTCCACATATATGGCATTGCCAAACCCGGGAGAACTGGCTTAACAGTTTTTTTTAGATATTTGTCTTAAGTGTCACAAACTGGGCACAACATATTGTGCACTAAATTGGCATATCAGTGGAAAATTGCAATTTTCACTGTGCACCCATCCGCTGGGCACTAATTTCTAATGTAGAATCACCTGTGGGGTCAAAATTCTCACTACACCCCTTAAAATGTCCTAAGGGGTGTAGTTTCCAATATAGGGGTCACTACTTGGGGGTTTGTTTTACTATTTCACCTCAGAGCCCTGCAATTGTGGGCCAATGCTTTGAAAATCACCAAAATAGGCCTCAAATGCGCATGTTGCTCTTCACTTCTGAGTCCTGTCATATGTCCAAGCAAACGATAACTGCCTTGAGGGGTGTCGTTTTCAAAATGGGGTCACTTCTTGGGGCTTCCACTGTACTCTGGTACCTCAGGGGTTTTGCATATGCGATACGGTGGCCAAAAAACAATACAGCAAAATCTGCATGCCAAATACAGCTCCTGCCATTCTGAGCCCTGCCGTGTGTCCAAACAGTAGTTTATGAACACATGTGGGGTATTGCCGTAATCGGGAGAAGTTGCTTTACAAATGTTGGGGTGCTTATTCTCCAGTATCCCTTGTGAAAATTAAGACAACATACAATTTAGTGGAACAAAACATAGATTTTCAATTTCACGGCCTAATTCCAATAAATTCTGCAAAAGACCTGTTGGGTTTAAATGTGCACTATACCCCTAGATAGGTCCCTTGAGGGGTGTAGTTTCCCCAATGGGGTAACTTTTGGGAGGTTTACACTGTTTTGGCCTCTCATGGGCTTTGCAAATGAAACATGGCACCCGAACAACCACCAAGCAAAATTTGAGCTCCAAAAGCCAAATGGCGCTCCTTCCCTTCTGAGCCCTGCCGTGGGTCCAAACAGCAGTTTATTACCACATATGGGGTATTGTCAGAAGAGTTTGCTTTACAAATGCTGGGGTTCTTTTTCTTCTTTATCTATTGTGAAAATGGAAAAATCTGAGATAAAATGAAATGTTATTAGAAATTTATTTTTTTTAGATTTTCATTTTCACAGCCTAATTACACGGAATTCAGCAAAATACCTGTGGGGTCAAAAAGCTCACTATACCCCTTGATAAATTCCTTAAGGGTGTAGTTTGGCAAATTGTGTCTTTTTTGGGGTATTTCCTTTGTTTTGGCCCCACAAGACCTCTTTAAACCCGACATGGTGCCTAAAATGTATTCTAATAAAAAGAAGGCCCCAATATCCACAAGGTGCTCCTTTGCTTCTGAGGCCTGTGTTTCAGTGCAGTAGCACACTAGGGCCACATGTGGGATATTTTTAAAACTACAGAATCTGGGCAATAAATATGGAGTTGTGTTTCTCTGGTAAAACCTTCTGTGTTACAGAAGAAAATGGATTAAAACGGATTTTCTGCAAAAAAATTAAAAATAAATGACATTTGTCAATTTCACCTTTAATTTGCTTTAATTCTTGTGAAACGCCTAAAGGGTTAAGAAACTCTCTAAATGCTGGTTTGAATACTTTGAGGGGTTCAGTTTTTAAAATGGGGTATTTTTTAGGGGGTTTATAGTATATAAGGCCCTCAAAACCAGTTCAGAATGGAACTGGTCCCTAAAATAAGGCTTTTAAAATTTTCTTGAAAATGTGAGAAAATGCTGGTAAAGTTATAAGCCTTGTAACGTCCTAGAAAAATAAGAGGACGTTAAAAAAACAATGCAAACAAAGTAGACATAGGGAAATGTGAAATAGTAGCGATTTTGTGTGGTATTACTATCGGTCTTAAAAGCAGATACATTTACATTTAAAACAAAATGCAAATTTTTGCAAATTTTCTCCAAATTCTGGTGTTTTTCATAAATAAACAATGAATGTGTCGACCAAATTTTACCACTAACTTAAAGTCCAATGTGTCACAAGAGAACAATCTCAGAATCGCTTGAAAAAAATAAAATAAATTCCAAAGTTATTACCACTTCAAGTGATGGATGTCAGATTTGAAAAAAATGGTCTGGTCCTTAAAGAGGCTCTGTTACCACATTTTAAGTGCCCTATCTCCTACATAATGTGATCGGCGCTGTAATGTAGATACCAGCAGTTTTTTTATTTTGAAAAACTATCATGTTTTAGCAAGTTATGAGCAATTTTAGATTAATGCCAATTCGTTTCTTAATAGACAACTGGGCGTTATTTACCTTTTTGCCAAGTGGGCGTTGTAAAGAGAAATGTATGACGCTGACCAATCATCGTCATACACTTCTCTCCATTCATGTCCATTTGTACTCAGTGCAGCGTAATCTCACGAGAACATGCTGTGCTGTCACATACACCCACATTAACTTTACGGTAAAGTTTGTGTGGGACTTAATCACAGCAGAGCGTGATCTTGCGAGAGGACGCTGTGCTGTGTGAGCAAGTCCCACACTGTTTATGGGGCTGCCGGAGATGGCGTCAAGCAGCCCTATAGAAAATAAATGGAGTGGTGACCGAGCATGCGCAGTACCACTCCAGGTAAGCCTGTTCTCAAGATCAGTGGGGGTCCCAGTGGTCGGACCCTCACGATCAGATATTTATCACCTATCCTGGGTATAGGTGATAAAAATCGATTTTGGGAAAACCCATTTAATTTAAGTAGTACTACACTGACTATTTGTGTAATAAATTGGAAGTATTTTTACCAACACAATCTTGTTATAAAGACAAACGATCCAAATTAGACAAATTTATCTTTGAGACAAGATCGCAGTCAAAGTAAAAATCCCTCCAATTTAACAAAACTGCTGATGTTGCTCGTTAATAAAAAAATTGCTGCTGTCCGGGCACCGCAGCATTTCGAACCCAGCCTCACAACAGAGGCTGTGCAGCAATTACTCGAGCAGCAAATGAGAATGCTCCTCACTCAAAGCTGGCTGAGTAAGGAGCTTTTTTATTGGCTCTCCTGCACACGTGATGTGTAAACCATACATTAGAACTATATTTATTTAGCCCCCCCTCCCACCATGCTCTTACAACTACACCTTTCTGGAGTTTACCTAGTTTACTTTCCTGCAGATTCTGCTGCATTCATAATAATCTATTCAAATAAACTGTAAAGGTTAAAGCCAACTATCAGTTTATGAAAACCATAATCTCAGTGTAGAGAGATCTGCAAAACCAAATTAAAACATACCTCGGTTGATCCCTTTAGAAATCCTTTTTTAAGGATATGCAACTTTGTGTAAATTAAATTTTCTAATCTAAAAAATAAAAAAATAAGTGCTCTATTCTGTCTATTAGATTAAGTCACTTATAGGCTGGACAATTCGTCCATTCATTTCAATATGGGGCAGAGAAACAAGGGACTGTATTTAGCCCCTTTGTCTCCATCTGAAGTATGAGAGAAGAGGGGTCGGATGGGAAATTGTAATATGGGCTAGCAGGCTTGCAGACAGAGTGACGGTGACCAGGCTGCAACTACACTTTATCTGTAACATGCCAGACAACGTCCTGAATTAGGAAAAATTTGCATCACAAACTACTAGTGGTGAAAGGAAATGCTTCACAAAAGTAATGTACATAAGGATCTTAGAGCACTGATGTTTTTATATTTTTCACTGGAGGAAAGCTTTAATTTATTCTGGATTAAAACTACCAACCAAAATTTACAGCAAACAAAAAAGCTTGGAATAAGTAAAGTAATCTGCTTAAGGGCTCATGCACACTGGCACAAGGCCTGTATGGCTTCTCTAGTATACAGTCATGCAGTCCCTGTGTACTGCTATTCAGTCACCGGACTCCGTGTGTACAGACATATTCTCCCCTAGAAGCAAAGATTGTGTATATATAAGGTCTGATGGAGAATGCCAAAATGTATTTCCTCGTGAATTCCGACAAAAAACTGTGTGCCTATGTATTAAATTGGGATCCAAAAATCAGGCAGCACTCCGAAGTATGAACAAAGTAGAAAAAGGTGCTTTATTGGTCCATATAAACACAACGTTTCAGCTCAACACAGGAGCCTTTTTCACGGTTCATTTTAGGCTACGCGCTCATCTCTTCCCCTCTGAGGAGGCCAAAGTAGTATTTATTATCTCCCTACTTGCTGGCAAGGCCCTCGCCTGGGCGAATCCCATCTTGGAACAACAGGGACCTGAATCCTTGGACCTAGCCTTGTTCCTGCAGTCTTTCCGTGCCGTGTTCGAGGAGCCGGGCCAAACATCTTCTGCCGCGGCCACTCTGCTGACACTCAAGCAAGAAGGTTCCACAGTAGGAGGGTATGCTATCTCCTTTCATATCCTGGCAGCAGTGTTGGCATGGAACAATGAGGCATTGGTGGCAACCTTTTGGCAGGGACTGTCCTCACCCATCAAGGACGAGCTTGCATCCCGCGACCTTCCTTCTACCTTGGATGCCCTCATCCTGTTGGCCACTTGGGTTGACATGAGGATCCGGGAGCGCACTCAGGAGGTTCGACAGGAGAGCCGGTTTCACAGACTAGCACCCTCGGTCCACAGACCACTATTGCCTTCCCCTAGTGCGCTACCTGAAGAACCTATGCAGGTAGACAGAGTCCGGCTGTCCGTACAGGAGAAACAGCGCAGGCGCTATTGTGGTTTAGGTCTGTATTGTGGTCTTCAGGGTAATTTCGTGCGCCAATGTCCACAGAAGCCGGGAAACTCCAGCACCTAGGGTTGGTTGGAAAGGCAACTCTAGGGGGGGACGTCTCCAAATGGCAAAACTTCTTCCAAACTATTCCTGTGACCATCATATCTGGAGAGACATCACATTCCTCCTATGCCTATCTTGATTCCGGAGCAGCTGCATATTTCATCCAGCAGGATCTAGTGGATCGCTTACATCTACCCACAGTTCTTCTGGAGAGACCTATAGCTGTTGCCTATGTGAATGGTTTACCATTGGCCGATCCAATTGTGTTCGTCACGGAACCATTGACACTACAAGTCGGAGTTCTTCACTCAGAACAGATCGCCTTCCTTGTATCGCCTAAAGCTATCAACCCTATTCTGCTAGTCCTACAATGGCTTAGTCTACATGCTCCAGTTCTCCACCGGAGTTCCAGAGAAGTCCTCCAATGGTCCAGTTTTGCCTCTACTGCCTCAGTCACTCTACGATCTACCCTCACACTATGCCAGTTTTGCTGACGTTATCAGCAAGGAGGCAGAGACTCCCCATCGAAGCTACGATTGTCCAGTCGAGTTGCTTCCTGACGCCTCACCACTCCGTGGACGAGTCTATCCCTTCTCTCTGCCAGAGACCCTAGACCTGTCTGCCTACATAAAGGAGAATCTGGGGATAGGGTTCATCTGGAAGTCTTCCTCCCACGCCGGAGCCAAATTCATCTTTGTGAAAAAGGATGGATCTCTTCATCCTTGTATCGATTACCATGGTTTGAACCAAATCACGGTCAAGAATAAGTACCCCTTGTTGCTCATTACAGAACTCTTTGATATAATTTGTGGGGCCAAGGTGTTCGCGAAGATGGATCTACGCGGGGCCTATAACTTGATCCGTATCCGCAAAGGTGATGAGTGGAAAACGGCAATCAACACCCGAGACTGTCACTACGAATATCTTGTAATGCCCTCTGGACTGTGTAATGCTCCAGCTGTGTTCCAGGAGTTTGCGAATTACATCTTCCAGGATCTGATGTATGTCTGTGTGGTGGTCTCTCTGGGTTCACATACCCATAGATCGTGACAATATTAAAGCTCCGTACAAAAGAGAGCCATAATTTAGCTGTGTGCAGGAGCTCTAGGGCATCCATTTTTAGAATAGATCACAGTCCACACCAGTGAAATAAGCCAAAGATGCACTCTAGGTTTAACTAGGGATGTCACAATACCAGAATTTCGACTTCGATACCGATACTATGTGTAGTATTGCAATTTCGATACCAAAACGATAATTTAGCCATCAATAATTTAAAAAGTTCTTCCATTTTCTTATGTGAGGTACGAGGTATTATGAATTTTGAAATTTCCACGTGCCTCACATTAATAGTAATTAACCCCATCATGTTCCTCAGTCATAATGGACAACATTGGGTTAATGTGTGAGGTACATGATGGGGTTAATTACTATTAATATGAAGCACATGGAGGTTCAAACGTCATAACACCTTGCGCCTCACATTAAGAAGTGAAAGAAAGCAGTTTTTATTTAATTTTATATCAGTGCAAACATGAATGACGCTATAAATGTGTTATTACAGTCGCGTCGATACCGAATGTGTGTAGATTTTATGTATCGAGACTTATTTTAATGTTTTATTGTAGTGTGTGTGTTTTTTTTAAATGTAACATTACGTTAGTTTTTTTTTTTACTTTATTATTTTTAAACTTTAATGTACTGGTATATATCTATATGCCAGTACATAAGCCTGTGTACAGATAGTACACAGGCAGTTATTGGGGCATACCGAAGTATGACCTAACAACAGGAAATATGGTCAGCCATGGGGTCCTTCAATGCACCCTGGGCTGTCTGTCCATATATGGTGTGGCCCTCGATCGTGTCACAGGAATTCCCTGTGACATGATCCAAAGGGCATCCCCCTTCTCATTTTCCCCTGATTGCTGCAGTCAACTTTCATCGCAGCATTCAGGGGAATAACGGTGGAGATGAGGTTTCTCTGATCTCCGCCGTTACAGCCATTGCCCCGCTCCTGACAGTAAGTGCACGCGCGGTCAGCATGAGGTGATGCGGCCAGCGCTGCACTAATGAACGGCGGTTCAAGCACTGAAGACAGAACGTGGGGGGTGTTTTGCAGTATGTCCGCCATGTTCTGTCTTCAGTGCCGGCAATCAGTTGTACAGCGCCGGCAGCATCACATCATCCTGACAGTGCGCACTTGTTGTCAGGACTCAGGAGCGGGGCAATGGCTGTATCACACAGCCACAGCCCCGCTCTCATACATTCATGTGTTACTATACTAAGCCGTGCGGCCGCACAACTTCGTATCGAAATACATGAAATAATGGTATCGAACCGTTTGGGGATGCAAAGTATCTAAACCGTATCGAAGTTTCGATGCATCCCTAGGTGTAACTGCTATCATTCAACTTCCCCAAAAACTCTAGGTTAAAATGAAGGATACAATAAATTCTAAGATTTGAAAAAACCTAATTCTCTCTGTATTTTATTCTGTATTCCAAAGTTATTTGGTACTGATCATTCGTTTTATTCTGTACATAAAAAATATCTTTATTAAGCTTAACGGCATAACAGCAATAAAAATGCTGATTTGTATTGGAAGTGTTCTGAAGAATCAACAAAAAAAAAAATCTGTTGGCAACAGCATTTTATTTTCTACAACACTAAAAAAACCACAGTGCTGCCCTGTTTGCAATATTTAGCTGCCAGTTTGATTAGCTTTCAATATTTTCCTTATGAACATTCACAGAAACTTTGCATCATTCAGAAGTCACTGTGCACCGAGCCAATAGCAATTACATGGTAAAAACTCTTGCAAGTAACAGAAGGATTCCACAAAATTATGCTGAGTATCAGAAATAACATCTGGTTTATAATCTAGGATTTGGGACATGGGAAGAATTTTGCACATGCTAACCATTTAAAACAGACAAGTTGTAAAATAAGGTATGGCTGGCTGAGAACCATGTAATGACCCAGATGTAAAAAAAATTAATGACTTTCCAATACGTCTGCACTTTATTCCTATAATGCTACACATTTTACGATTACATTTCTCCTATATTATGTACATATTAGTGTACTTCTATAAACTGGGTATCTTTTGATGTTTGTAGTTAATTCTCTTTAATGTATCTTTATAGTAACAAAAGAGAGGTATGTTGATGTCCCCACTACAGTCAATATTCCAAATGAACAGTGAATACTTTTAAATTATCTGTATTTAGGGCTGTAGCTATCAACCAGTGTGTTTGCTTAAATGAGCAATGGTAAATTATAATCCACGATGGAATTTTTAAAATCCTACATTCTAGGAATTCAGAAATGTCATACAGTTATTGTCATAAGAAAAGGGGGAAATAGGACAAGGAAAATGAGCGAGAGAGTGTAGCGGGAAAGGCAAGGAGTCTTTGCAGTTTAAGTGGATGTGCACAGTTCAGAGACGGAGCAAATACGGGAGTAACAATAGGTTACCTGAAGAGAATCACCATTTGACAGAGAGAAGATCTTCGGTAAAGAGGCCAGAAATTGAATGTGTCTATGGTGATTGTCAATATTGCAGTACATGTCAAAGATTATAAATCTAATCCAGTACTATCAAATGGTTATGTATTAAACAGAGGCTTTCTGATGTCTGGGATAGCAACTCCGCCAATCTATGAATGAAGGATACCCCTGCAAAAAAATTCTTCCAGGGAGGCATGTGTTGAGGACATATTTGGCTGCTTGGAGAAGATTTCAGGCTAAAAGCTTCTGGTAAGTGCAAAAAGCAATAGGAACATGGATGTTCGTTTCTAAGGGGTTTGGGACTAAGATGCCTGGCACCTTGGAAACCACCTTCAGTAAATTTTCCCCAGTGCCTATGCATCTCGGGGCATTGCCACTAGATATTAAACATTGTACCCCTGGCTCCTCCACATCTTCATCAGCTCTCCGGGACCACCAGGAACAGATAAGAGAAGAGCTGCAACTTCATATCATTGTGATAAACTGTTTTACAGGATTTATTTGTAAAGGATGCGTTATGGGACAGACAGAAATATTTGAGACCATCTGAGCATAAGAGAATTGTTAACAGAGTAACCAAGTAGTATGGTGGTATCTGTGGGAATGCTTCGAAGGCAGAAAGATATCACATGCATGGGGTGAGAGGTAGAAATGCCTAGGAGTTCAGAGTTAATGAGGTCTGCATGGATCCTACTTTATCGAGGCTCAGGAACAGAAATTTTGTTATTGTGTGTAGTCATATACTGGCCTTGGGTAGATTGTCCTTTCTATACACACAGAGGCATAGCTAAAGTCTGATGGGTCCTGATGCAAAAGTTTAGGTTGTCCCCCACCACCATGTACAACGAAAACAGTACGGCACATCATCGCTAGAATGTAAAAAAAAGACTGGAAGAGGACCACTGGAACATTGGCACTGCAGCAGGAGATTAAACCGGTGAGTATTGTCTTTTTTATTTAAACGCTTACAGTGCTGTGAAAAAGTTTTTGCCCCTCACCCATTTCTACTATTTTTGCTAATTTGTCATTCAAATGTTTCAGATCATCCAACTAGTTTTAATATAAGATAAAAGACAACACGAGTAAACACAAAATGCAACTTTTAAATGATCATTACATTAAGGATTAAGATTTATTCAAAACCTATATAAACCCATGTGAAAAAGTAATTGCCCCTCCAAACCTAATAACTGGTTGTGCCATTCATGACAGTAACAACTGCAATCAGACGTTTGTGATAAGTCTTTGAGTAGGAATTTTGAACCACTCTTCTTTGCACAATTGTTTTAATTCGGCTGCATTGGAGGGTTTCCAAGCATGAACAGCCAGTTTAAGATCTTGACACAGCATCTCAATGGGATTCATGTTGGGAATTTGACTTGGCTGCGCCAAAACATTAAAGAGGCTCTGTCACCAGATTATCAAATCCCTATCTCCTATTGCATGTGATCGGCGCTGCAATGTAGATAACAGTAACGTTTTTTGTTTTTTTTAAAACGATAATTTTTGGCTAAGTTATGAGCAATTTTATATTTATGCAAATGAGTCTTTCTAATGGACAACTGGGCGTGTTTTCTCTTATTTCCAACTGGGCGTGTATTGTGTTTTTAGCAACTGGGCGTGTTTACTACTTTCACTGCACAATCACACTGTGCTGTGGATCATGCTGGGCTGGAACAATGAGAAGTGTAGGACACTGATTAGTCACTGATTGGTCAGCCTCATACACTTCTCTGTACAACACCCAGTTGGTAAAAAGTAAAAACACGCCCAGTTGTCCATTGAGAAACTCATTAGCATAAATCTAAACTAGCTCATAACTTGCTCAAAAATGATAGTTTTTCAAAATAAAAACCACTGCTGTTATCTACATTACAGCGCCAATCAGATTATGTAGGAGATAGGGCACTTATAATCTGGTGAGAGCCTCTTTAACCCCTTAAGGACACAGCCTGCTTTGGCCTTAAGGACACAGCCAATTTTATCAAATCTGACATGTGTCACTTTATTTGGTAATAACTCTGGAACGCTCTTATGTATTCAAGCGATTCTGAGATTGTTTTCTCATGACACAATGTACTTTATGTGAGTGGTAAAATTTAGTCTATATATTCAGTGTTTACTTGTGAAAAAACCCAAAATTCTGAGAAAATGTGCAAAAATTAGCATTTTTCTAAATTTTTATGTATTTGTTTGTAAGACAGATAGTAATACCACACCAAATAGTTACTAGTTAACATTTCCCATATGTCTACTTTATGTTTGCATCGCTTTTTTAAAAGTACTTTTATTTTTCTAGGCTTAGAACTTTAGCAGCAATTTCTCACATTTTCAAAAAAATTTCCAAAGGCTATTTTTTCAGAGACCAGTTCAGTTCAGAATTGGCTTTGAGGGCCTTATATATTAGAAAGTCCCCATAAATCACCATATTTTAAAAACTGCACCCCTCAAAGCATTCAAAACAGCATTCAGAAAGTTTCTTAACCCTTTAGGCGTTTCACAGGAATTAAAGCAAAGTAGAGGGGAAATTTACAATTTTAATTTTTTTTGCCAAAATTCATTTGTAATAAATTTTTTTCTTTAACACAGAAAGTTTTAACAGAGAAATGCAACTCAATATTTATTGCCCAGATTCTGCAGTTTTTAGAAATATCCCACATGTGGCCCTAGTGTCCTAATGGACTGAAACACAGGCCTCAGAAGCATAGGAGCACTTAGTGGATTTTGGGGCCGCCTTTTTTTAGAATATATTTTAGGCACCATGTCAGGTTTGAAGAGGTCTTGTGGTGCCAAAACAGTGGAAAACCCCCAAAAGTGACCATTTTAGAAACTACACCCCTAAAGAAATTTATCTAGGGATATAGTTAGCATTTTGACCCCACAGTTTCTTTACTAAACTTATTGGAATTAGTCTGTAATAATGAAAATCTACTTTTTTCTAAAAAAACGTAGAAATGTTTAAATAAATGAGAATAAATGAGAAAAAGCACCCCAACATTTGTAAAGCATCTTTTCCCGTTTATGGCAATGTCCCATATGTGGTAACAAACTGCTGTTTAGACCCATGGCAGGACTCACAAGGGAAGGAGCACCATTTCGATTTTGGAGCAAAACACCGGAAACCCCCCAGAAGTGACCCATTTTGGAAACTACACCCCTCAAGGAATATTTCTAGGGGTATAGTTAGCATTTTGACCACACACGGTTTTTGCTGAATTTATGGCAATTAGGCCGTGAAATTGAAAATCGAATTTTTTTCTAATAAAATGAAGGTTTAGCTCATATTTTTTCATTTTTACAATAGATAAAGGAGAAAAAGCACCCCAACATTTGTAAAGCAAACTCTTCTGAGCACAGCAGTACCCTATATGTGGTAATAAACTGCTGTTTGGACACACAGCACGGCAGAGAAAGGACGGAGTGCCATTGGACTTTTGGAGCTCAAGCTGGAATGGTTTGCGGAGGCCATGTTACATTTGCAAAGTCACTGAGGGGCCACAATAGTGCAAACCCCGCAAAAGTGACCCCATTTGGGAAACTACACCCCTCGTGAAATTTATCTAGCGGTATAGTGAGCATTTTGACGCCATTGTTTTTATGCTGAATTTATTGGAATTAGGCAGTAAAAATGAAAATCTACATGCTTTCCACTAAAATGTTGAATTTTTTTCATTTTCACGAGGAATAAAGGAGAAAAAGCGGCCCAACAATTGTAAAGCAATTTCTCCTGAGTACGGCAATACCCCATAAGTGGTCATAAACTGCTGTTTGGACACACGGCAGGGCTCAGAATGGCAGGAGTGCTACTTGGCATGTCGATTTTGGTTGATTGTTTTTTGGGCGCCATGTCGTATTTGCAGACGCCCTGAGGTACCAGTACAGTAGAAACCCCAGAGAAGTGACTCCATTTAGGAAACTATACCCCTCAGGGTAATCATCTAGGGGTGTAGTAAGCATTTTGATCCCACAGGTGTTTCGTAGATTGTATTAGAATGAGGCAGTGAAAATGAAAAATATTTTTTCTCCCCCAAAATATGTAGTTTTGAACCCAATTTTTTTTCCACAAGGGGTAATAGGAGAAAAACACAGCACACAATTTGTTACCCAATTTCTCCCGAGTATGGCAATACCCAATATGTGGCCCTTATCTGCTATTTGGGCACATGGCAGAGCTCAAAATGAAAGGAGCGCCATTTGGCTTTTAGAAAGCAGATTTTGCTGGACTGGTGTACAGGGGCCATGTCGCATTTGCAGAGCTCCCTTAGGTACCAGAGTAGCGTGTAAAACCCTGAGAAGTGACCCCATTTTGTAAACTACACCCCTCAAGGCATTTATCATTTGCCTGGACATATGACAGGGCTTAGGAATGAAAGGCGCATGTGAGGCCTATTTTGCTGATTTTCGCAGCCTTAGCCCACAATGGCAGGCCTCTGGGGTCAAAAAGTAAAACAAACCCCCAAGTATTGACCCCCATTTTAAAACTGCACCCCTCAAGGCATTTTTTAAGGGGTGTAGTGGGCATTTTGACCACACAGGTTTTTTTTTTTATTATTAGAAATCAATGCTCAGTGGATGGTGCAAAGTGAAAATTGCTAATTTTCACGTGTATATGCCATTTTAGTGCACAATATGTTGTGCCCAGTTCGTGCCACTGAAGACAAATACCTCAAACTGTTAAGCGGGTTCTCCCGGGTATGGGGATGCCATATATGTGGAAGTAAACTGCATTTTGGGCACGCTGCAGGGTTCAGAAGGGAGGGAGCACCATTTGGCTTTTGTAGCGCAGATTTTGCTTGGTAATAGTTTTGTTTGGGGTTTTGCTGGTATTTCAGTTTATAATGTGGGGGCATATGTAAGCTGGGCAGAGTACATCAGGGCATAATAATGTGGTAAATAAATAATTCATAGATATGTGGCCGGTGTCGCACTGATAAATGGTGCCCGATCTAATCCCCTTTTGGAACACTCGGTACATTTTGCATCGCCATATTCTGAGAGACCGAACATTTTTATTTTTTCTCCACCGGCGCCGTGTGAGGGCGTTTTTTTTGCGGGACAATCTGGATTTCACTGGTACCAATTTTGGGGTACATGCGATTTTTTGATCACTTTTTATTTCATTTTTTGGCAAGCAAGGTGCCCAAAAACCAGCAATTCTGACAATGTTTTTTATGGCGTTCGCCATGCGCTATGAATGACAATTTTACTTTATGCTGCGGGTCGATACGATTTTCTTATGTTTTGAAGCGTCTGCAGAATAAAATCACTTTTGTTTCAAATAATTTATTTTTTGTGTCGCCATATTCTGAGAGCCATAACTTTTTTATTTTTCCGTCAAAAAAGTTGTGGGAAGGCTTGTTTTTTGCAGGACAGGCTGCAGTTTTTAAATGGTATAATTATGGGGTACATGCAACTTTTAGATCCCTTTTTTATTCCGTTTTGGGAGGGGTAGTGACTTATAAACAGCGATTCTGGAATTGTTTTTTATTTTATTTTTTTACGGTGTTCACCGTGCGGGTAAAATAGCGTGATATTTTTATAGTTCGGGTCGTTACGGATGCTGTGATACCACATATGTGTACTTTTTAATGTTTTCCATTTTTTCCTATAATAAAAGACTTATGGGAAAAAAGGCTGTTATAGTTTTTTTAACGTGAAACTTTTTTTTTGTCCCACTAGGGGATAGGCATGAAGCCCTGATCGCTATTCTAATACACTGCACTACCTACATAGTGCAGTGAATTAGAGCGGTCAGCTATTCACTGACAGCAGGCATATTAGGCTTCGCCTCCCGGCGGGGCCTAATAAGCTTCCGTACTAGGAAGCCATTGTTAGGTTACGGTTGCCATAGCAACCATCGGCACCCCCGTGGGTGCTGATGGTTGCCATTAGCAACCATAGGGTGCAATCTAACCTGTGTGGGTAGTGCAATGCATTAGAGTAAAGATCAGAGATGCAGGCCCTCAAGTCCCCTAATGGTACAAAAAAAAAAGAAGTTTCAAAAAGTTGAATAAAAGTGTAAAAAGAAAAGCTTCAAGTTAATAAAAACAAACACTTCCTTTTTTCCATAAGAAGTCTTTTATTATAGGAAAAAAATGAAAATGTTAAAAAAAAGTATACATATTTGGTATCGCCGTGTCCGTAATGACCCAATATATAAAACTATAATGTTATTTTTTCCACACTGTGAACACCGCAAAAACAAATAAATAAAAAAATTCCACAATCGCTACTTTTTTTTTCTTATTACCACCCCTCCCAAAACATGGAATAAAAAGTGATCATAAAATCCCATGTACCCCAAAATAGTACCAATAAAAACTACAACCCATCCCGGTATAAACAAGCCATTACACAGCTTTTTTGACTGAAAAATAAAAAAGTCCTGGCTCTCAGAATATGGCGACACAAAATGTGCAGTGTGTCCAAAAGCGGATAAGATCGGGCACCATTTATCAGTGCGACACTAGCCACATATCTCTGAAATATTATTTATTTACCCTATTATTATACCACCTTATTATTCCCGGATGTACTCTGCACAGCTTACATATGCCCCCACATTATAAACTGAAATACCAGCAAAACCCCAAATAGAACAACTGCCAAGCTAAATCTGTGCTCCAAAAGCCAAATAGCGCTCCCTCCCTTCTGAACCCTACAGCATGCCCAAACACCTGGCTAAATAAGATGACTGTTTTATGGCACTGCACACTTGGCCTGATGAAGACGCTGGTTCAAATGATGAAACGCGTAGTCTTTTGCAATAAATTATTTATTTTTGTCTTTCAAAACACTGGAACTGCTTCTACCTTTATTACCAGCAGCGCCGTATATGGTCCACCAATTTTTTCTTCCTGCGAATACTTAACAGTGGTAACCACCTCCAGTTACCAGATGGGACCTGGCTGCAGCGGTCTAATGATACCTATTTCATTATAAGTCTACAACAGCGTTGTGCCTGTGCTAGCACAACACCAGGAGGTGAGCTCAATTGACCTTCCTCTGTTTTATTCTATTACTTTTGGTGATCTGCACTATGTGGCGCCATGTGTTTTTTGCTTTCATCTCGTGTTAGAAAAATTAAAGGATGTTCAAAAAACGATGCCAATCTAAAGTAGACAAATGGGAAATGTTAATTAGCATTTATTTTGTGTAGTATAACTATCTGCCTTACAAACCGATATATTTATATTGAGAGAAATGAAAATTTTTTCAATTTTTGGCAAAATTAGTAATCCTATCTTGGTCTGGCTAGTAAAATTAAACCTGATTGTCAATTGAATTTGATTAACTGGTTGATTACTATTTACCATCAGCTGAGCAGCATTTTTCTTTCAATAAATGAAATCATAATTTTAAAACCGCATTTTGTGTTTACTTGTTATCTTTGTCTAACATTAAAAATAGTTTAATGATCTGAAACATTCAAGTATGACAAATTTGCAAAAATAGAGTAAATTGGAAACTTTCATAGCACTGTATATAGCGTGATACTGTATGGAATTGTAGCTTCCCAAGCTCAGGGATGGTGGGCCCCAGGTGGGGTAACCTGAGATGAGATGCGGACTCTAGTTCTTCTTTTTGCCTACCTCTGTGCAGGTCCCCTAGTTTACAGTGAGGGCCAAGGCTAAAGGGAAGATGCTTGCTGGGTGGTGGCACAGTGGGCAGGCTACGTTATTACTTTTTACAGCTGGGTGGCCCAGGCTATTCCATTACCCACTAGCGCTGTCCTAAACCCACCCTCCCGAACACTTCGTCCATGTCATGGCTGACAGCCATGCCGACTCATGCTTTCAGCCTAGTTCTACATTGATGGATCTCTTTAGTTAAGGGAAAAGCTTTCCCCTAACATAAGTTACCCAGTGATGAAGCTGCCAGGATTTAGCACAGCCGGAGCCCAGTCTAAACTGTGACCCCTATAGCTACACAACTGTATTTACAGATTCCCAAGGGATATCATAATTGTTGTATATAAATATTAACGAATTTAAGCATGGTGGAATTTTAGTTACATTGGGGGTATTCTAGTGGAAGTCAGGTTACTCAATGTCTAAAGCAAGCTGGATAATGGGAACGTTTTCATAAAAAGTCTTTAAGACATCATTTCAACTAGCAGGTAGACGAGTGCCTCCAATTCAGACATGTTAGTTTTAACATGGTCAGCTCACTTATCACTGGTTGTAGGGAGTCATGTGGGATGGTTATGTATAGTAAAAGGTTGTTCGCAAAATCCTAAGGGTATGTGCACACGATAACTGCATTTACGTCTGAAATTACAGAGCTGTTTTCAGGAGAAAAGAGCACCTGAATTTCAGACGTAATTGCTCGTACTCGCGTTTTGCGGGGCGTCCATTACGGACGTAATTTGGAGCGGTTCTTCACTGGATTCAATGAAAAACGGCTCCAATTATGTCCCAAGAAATGTCCTGCACTTCTTTGAAGAGGCTGTTATTTTACGCGCCGTCTTTTGACAGCGACGCGTAAAATTACAGGTCGTCGGCACAGTACATCGGCAAACCCATTGAAATGAATGGGCAGATGTTTGCCGACGTATTGGAGCCGTGTTTTCAGGCGTAATTCAAGGCGTAAAACGCCTCCATTATGCCTGAAAATAGGTCGTGTGAACCCATCCTTAGAGTCATCACTTTATTTTTTTCCATCTACATAGACATACGAGTGACACACATGTTTTTTTGAAAAGAGTTGTATTTTTCAATGCATTTTGGGAACATAATATAATGATTAACATTTATAAACTTTTTTGGGGGAGGGAATTGAAAAAAAACCAGCTATTCCGCTGTGGTTTTGTGTTTTCTTTGTACGGCTTTCACCATGCGGTTTAAATAATGTGTTTAAACATTGCTTGCCGGACTGCCGATGGGTGAAAGAGTGAACCCCCTACCTCTGTCAAATCACTTAAAGGGGTCCTCTAAAACTCTGTTATTAATGGCCTTTCCTTAGGATAGGTCACCAATATAAAATCGGTGGGGGTCCGACTCACGGGTCCCCCACCAATCAGCTGAATGAACGGGCCGCAGAGACTAACGCCACGGTCTCTAATGTTTACCAGGAACAGCGCCGAAAAAAAAGTAGTGGCTATGCCTGGGATTGCAGCTCAATCCTATACACTTGAAAGAGACTGGAACTACAATCCCAGGCACAACCACTACGGAAGAGTACGGCGCTGCACCTGTAAACTGTCAAAAGGTCACAGTGACGAACACCTTGGACACATCAATCAGCTGATCGACTGGGTTCCTGGAGTCAAACTCCCACCGATCTTATATTAATGACCTGTCCTAAGGATAGGCCATCAATATAAAAGTCCTGGAGAACCACTTTAAATGCTGCAGTTGCTATTGACAGCAGTATTGAGGGGGCTAAACGACCGGGATCAGAGATGTCTCCAAACCCGGCTATTGCAGGGGAGCCCAGCTATCAGTCACAGAAGCTGCACGTCACACGCAGAGTTTTCAGGCGTATTTCCGTGCATAAACGCCTTGAAATACGCCTTGGAAACCGCTAGCTAAATGCCTACAAACATCTGCCCACTGAATTTAATGGGAAAAACGGCGTTTAGTTCAGACGGGAATTTTTTTTACGCCACTGTTGTAAAAAAAAACACCCCGTAAAAAGAAGGAGCATGTCACCTCTTGAGCCCTTTTTGGAGCTGTTTTTCATTGTGTCAATGGAAAAAAAGCTCCCAAAAAAGTCTCAAATAAACGTTTTCGGCTACAAAAACGGCTGAAAATCAAAGGTGGTTTTCCCTTGAAACTAGCTCCGTAATTTTCAGCCATTTATACTCGTGCGTGTGAACATACCCTTTCTGTGACGTACATGTACATGAAAATGTGGAGGATAAAAGATCATCTTTCAAATTATATACTTGGTTCTAAGTCCATGCCTTGTTACACACATCAAAGGGGATATCAATCTGGACAAGAAGATTGGAGCCTCATGTCCAACAATTTGCTGTGATTTTTTTTTACGTTCACATTAAGTAAATAAATTATCCTGTACCTAGCACGGGACAGTGAGTCATGTCATCATATACAACTAATAAACAAGAAGGTAAGAATGTATTTTTTTATTTTCTTCGTTTTATTTATGTAAAAACCTATTTTTCAATACTGGAAAACCCATTTATTCAACAGTGGAGCTTTAATTTAACATTACTAATTTTCATAGCTCTAGCTGTATTTTCACCACGTACTGTCTGTGATCACAAGAGACAATCGCTTCATTATAAAAGTCAAGTTAATATTTTCTTGTTCCATTCTCTTTTGTTCCTTTACTTATCAGTTCATGTTGTGATGTTCTACTTTAGATGTAGATCTCACAAAGCTCTCTGTTAACAGGTATCTAGGATAATGGTGAAAAGGTGCCACCACGTGTTTTTAAATCTCTCCTCTCAGTCAGCAGTATTTTAAAATATTAATGAGCAACAGTAAAAAAAAAAAAAACATCGAAAATACCCCAGGCTAGCGTCATTTTTTTGTTCTATGTGAGAGAAAATGGAAATAAATTTTTCAAACTGCAAAGAACGACATATCACTTACAACTATTTCTCTGATAACTTGCCAAGTCTGCATTTCATAACATGGTACATTAACTTTTGATACTTTTGTCACTCGCCAAATGCAATGATAATGACTGTGCAGTAAATCAGATGTTGTACAGAGAATGTCTTAGAGGCCTATTCATGATATCAAGCATACAGGTAATCCCAATGAATTGTCAGTATCCTAGTTATGTACTAGTGCCGAAGTGAAAGATCTCATATCCCAAACAAAAGAGAATGTAAACAAATTATACCTGTCATGTACATACCGCTATGCTTTCCACTGGGTTTCAACAGTTTGATATTTTAATGAGAAAGAACGTCTCCTATTTTGCTGTGCATACAGTACTTAATAGTTTGCCAGACTAGATTCATAGAGTAGTATGAAAAAGTTTTTCAGTCTCATGGGGAAGCGGAAACTGCTAGTGTCAGAAAGAGTGTGCTATGGGTGAGGAAAGTATACATAGGCATAAATATTTAGGATTCCACAGACTGCTAATATTTATTTTACACTTCATGTGTCTAATTGAGACAAAGGCAACACATATTTAATGAAATATGTTTTGCGTCACAAGTTTATAATAAAACTTATTAAAATTAATGTGTTTTAGGTAAGCATTGGTGTTTTTCCATGTTTGTGAGCTCATAGTCAAGCAAGTAATATTAAAATATAAAAAAAAAAACACAGGTCAGAGTTTTAAAACCATTTCTTACGAAACTGAACAAAGTGTCTTTAAATAAGGCCTAATTCACACAAACATATTTGTCGTCCTTGTGCGGTCTGTTTTAACAACAGACCGCACACTGACCCATACAAGTCAAGTCAATGGTGCTATTCACACACTAATTTTTTTCCAACGGAGCGTGTTTCTATTGCGAGAACCTCACAACCTGCTGTATTCTGGTCCAAACTCGCACATTAAAGTCTGTGGGTGCATGAAAAAAATGGACGGCACACGATCGACATCCGTGTGCTGTCCATTTTTTACGCATAAAAGCAATAAAAACTGGTGTCTAAACTATCATGTGACGTTTTCAGTGAGTTGGGAGAAAACTGACAAAATTGAGAAAACTAGACCGACTTAAATTTTTTTCCAGATGCGAAAAATGGAAGACACACACACATATATACATATAAACACACTACCGTTCAAAAGTTTAGGGTCACTTAGAAATTTCCTTATTTTTGCAAGAATAGCACAGTTTTTTTCAATGTAGACAGCATTAAATTAATCAGAAATACACTCTATACATTGTTAATGTGCTAAATGACTATTCTAGCTGAAAGCGTCTGGTTTTTAATGCAATATCTACATAGGTGTATAGAGGCCCATTTCCAGTAACCATCACTCCAGTGTTATAATGGTACATTGTGTTTGCTAACTGTGTTAGAAGGCTAATGGATGAGTAGAAAACACTTGAAAACCCTTGTGCAATTATGTTAGACCGCTGTAAACAGTTTAGCTGTTCAGAGGAGCTATAAAACTGACCTTCCTTTGAGCAAGTTGAGAATCTGGAGAATTACATTTGTGGGTTCGATTAAACTCTCAAAATGGCTAGAAAAAGAGAGCTTTCATGTGAAACTCGACAGTCTATTCTTGTTCTGAGAAATGAAGGCTATTGCATGCGAGAAATTGCCAAGAAACTGAAGATTTCCTACAACGGTGTCTACTACTCCCTTCAGAGGACAGCACAAACAGGCTCTAACCAGAGTAGAAAGAGAAGTGGGAGGCCCCGCTGCACAACTGAGCAACAAGACAAGTACATTAGAGTCTCTAGCTTGAGAAATAGACGCCTCACAGGTCCTCAACTGGCAGCTTCATTAAATAGTACCCGTAAAACGCCAGTGTCAACGTCTACAGTGAAGAGGCGACTCTGGGATGCTGGCCTTCAGGGCAGAGTGGCAAAGAAAATGCCATATCTGAGACTGGCTAATAAAAGGAAAAGATTAATATTGGCAAAAGCACACAGACATTGGACAGAGGAAGATTGGAAAAAAGTGTTATGGACAAACGAATCGAAGTTTGAGGCGTTTGGATCACACAGAAGAACATTTGTGAGACGCAGAACAAATGAAAAGATGCTGGAAGAGTGCCTGACACCATCTGTCAAGCATGGTGGAGGTAATGTGATGGTCCGGGGTTGCTTTGGTGCTGGTAAAGTGGGAGATTTGTACAAGGTAAAAGGGATTTTGAATAAGGAAGGCTATCACTCCATTTTGCAACGCCATGCCATACCCTGTGGACAGCGCTTGATTGGAGCCAATACCATCCTACAACAGGACAATGACCCAAAGCACACCTCCAAATTATGCAAGAACTATTTAGGGAAGAAGCAGGCAGCTGGTATTCTATCTGTAATGGAGTGGCCAGCGCAGTCACCAGATCTCAACCCCATAGAGCTGTTGTGGGAGCAGCTTGACCTTATGGTACGCGAGAAGTGCCCATCAAGCCAAACCAACTTGTGGGAGGGGCTTCTGGAAGCATGGGGTGAAATTTCTCCCGATTACCTCAGCAAATTAACAGCTAGAATGCCAAAGGTCTGCAATGCTGTAATTGCTGCAAATGGAGCATTCTTTGATGAAAGCAAAGTTTGAAGGAGAAAATTATTATTATTTGAAATAAAAATAATTATTTCTAACCTTGTCAATATCTTGACTATATTTTCTAGTCATTTTGCAACTCATTTGATAAATATATAAGTGTGAGTTTTCATGGAAAACACAAAATTGTCTGGGTGACCCCAAACTTTTGACCGGTAGTGTATATGTATATATATATATATACACACACACATATATATATATATATATATATATATATATAAATGCACACAGAAATGCATACGGATGAAAACCAGTCAGTTTTTTTGCAAATAGGATATGTTTATGTAAATAAGACCTCACTCTCAAATATGGTTAAATGGACCTGTGCAAAAGATATCCTATCCTATTTGAATAGTCATAAAAAAAGGTTGCCTACTCCTGTTGATATGTCGCTTAGAACTGTGATATAACATAGCTTTATATATCACTGCATGACAAGATAATCGGAACTTTCAGGCCATATAGCATTGATACAGACAGCAATGATAACCATACTTTGTGGCTTTTTCTTCCAGTCTGGAGAGCGCATCACCGGAGTGAACAAATCCCTGTACAAATGTCTCAAAGGTACAGTTCTATTTTTTTTCATTTTTGGGTGGATGAACAGGAAAGTCATGTGTGCAAGGTTTTTTGTGTTTATTATTCTTTTTTTGCTACCGGTGGTATTTTTTTTTAATGATAATAGAGGGAGGCTAGACATGTTTACCTATCTTTTTACATAAATCCAGCAGAATAAGGCTATGTTCACAGTAGGGGAGATTAACAGAGATAAGCCCGAATTGTGTCTTAAATTGAACCAAAAAACTGCCGTCCATGTCGTGCGCCAAATTTATTATGTATTTTAGACACTTTTTACTCCTCACCTGACAGTGTCTAGAAATAGGGGCATGACAAAGCAGTCATAAAACACGGTACAAAAAGAGAAAAGTGTCTAACATGTCAAGCAAGATGCACCAAATTTATCATACAATGGAGGAGATATAGCAAAACTGGTGCAAAGGAAAAGGAGAGTAGTAGCCCATGGCAACCAATCAGATTCCACCTCTTTTTTAGAGGCCTTTTGGAAAATGAATAAAGCAACCCGAGTGGTAGCCATGGGCAACTACTCCACTTTTCCTTTGCACCAGTTTTTATATATTTCCCCCAATGCGTGGAACTGCAAATTAATTTGACGCAGTTTCTGCTTGTATTGTCTAGTTTTATCCTGTCTAACTTTTAGACAATAATATTAATAAACCTCCCCCACTGTGTTTACAGCACATGTTCAGTATATACGCTTGGAAATGAAGGCCGTGCAGCTTAACCCGTTAAGGACCCAGCCTAGTTTTGGCCTTAAAGGGATCCGGTCATCAACATCTTACCTGTCAAACTCGCCTGACCCCTCAATGGCCGCAGCTGTCCAGAGTTTGTTCCTGTTCTCTTCTTTCCTGAAGTCCTCCTCTGTCTGTAAATATCGTCATTTAAACTCTTCCCGCCTTTTATGGTAATTCGTTTTCCCTCTGGGACGCAGCTTCTTAACCCCGCCCACCGCCGACACCTGTCCGGCCCTGACTGGCTAAGGAGCTGTCAATCAAAAAGAAGGAGGTGGAGTCCACTCAGACGCTGGAGGAATGAAAATCTGACTCTTTTCAGATGAAGATTTGACTCTTTTCTGCTCATTTGCATACGGCGTGGGACCACTGAAAAACGGAATACTAAAGGTACAGAGCTTACTTAGAACATATTTATAGCTTAGATGACAATGATTTTTCACCCACTTTCACCAGGTATTGCTGGCTTTATAGCTAAAATGCTGGTGACAGGTTCCCTTTAACCCCTTCCCGCACCTGGACGTAACTGTACGTCCAGGTGAGCAGTAACTTCGCGCACCTGGGCGTACAGTTACGTCCGCGCTTTAACAGTTAACCGCCGCGCGGCGCTACACCGCAGCGGCGGTTAACTGTGCAGGGTGTCAGCCCTGCTCTCCCCGTTGCCGATCAGCGGCCTGTCGCCGCTGAAATCGGCAATTAACCCCTTCGATGCGGTGGTCGATTGCGATCACCACATCGAAGAGGTTTACAGCGGATCGGCAGCCCCCCACATGTATTTGCGGGGGCTAGCGATCCTTATCATGGCAACCAGAGGCCAGACAATGACCTCCGGGTTGCCATGTACGGAAGCCTCGGAGGATCAGCCTCCGGCCGTTCCTCCTCTGCTTCCTGTCAGTTTGACGGTTACGTCACAATGACAGTTGGAACACATTACACTACGTGTGTAGTGTAATGTGTTCCAGCAGCGATCAGAGCTGCAAGTCTAAGTGTCCCCTAGTGGGACAAGTAAAAAAAGTAAAAAAAAGATAATAAAAATGTTTTTAAAAAGTGTAAAAATAAAAGTTATAAGTGACATAAACAAAGAATGCTTTTTTTCCTATAATATGTCTTTTATTATAGGAAAAAAATTAACACGTTAAAAAAAGTACACATATTTGGTATCGCCGCGTTCGTAACGACCCAAACTATAAAACTGTAATATTATTTTTCCCGCACGGTGAACACCGCAAAAAAATAAACAAAAAACAGTGCCCGAATCACAATTTTTTGGTTACCAACCCTCCCAAAATATACAATAAAAAGTGATCAAAAAGTCGCACGTATGCCAAAATGGTACCAATACAAACTACATCCCGTCCCGCAAAAAACAAGCCCTTACAGCGCTTTTTTGACTGAAAAATAAAAACGTTATGGCTCAAAGAATATGGTGACACAAAAATGTATTTATTTTATAAATAAGTGATTCTATTGCACAAATGCTGCAAAACATAAAAAAATTATATACATCTGGTATCGCTGTAATCGTATCGACCCGCAGAATAAAGTATAATGGTCATTTATAGCCCAGGGTGAAGGCCATAAAAAAACAAATAAAAAACATTGTCAGAATTGATGGTTTTTGGTCACCTTGCTTGCCAAAAAATGGAATAAAACGTGATCCAAAAAATTTCTGGTACCCCAAAATGGTACCAATGAAAACCTACAGATTGTCCCGCAAAGAATAAACCCTCACACGGCTCCGGTGGAGAAAAAATAAAACCGTTCTGGCTCCCAGAATATGGCGATGCAAAATGGAGTGTTCCAAAAGCAGATAAGATGGGGCGCCATTTATCAGTGCGACACCGGCCACATATCTGCGGATTATTATTTATTTACTGCATTATTATACCCTTTTATTATACCCTGATGTACCCCGCACAGATAACATATACCCCGATTTACTCCGCACAGATTACATGTACCCTGATGTACTCCGCACAGATAACATATGCCCCCACATTACAAACTGAAACACCAGTAAAACCCCAAACAGAACAACTACCAAGCTACATCTGCGCCCGAAAAGCCAAATGGCGTCCCTCCCTTCTGAGCCCTGCAGCGTGCCCAAACACCAGTTTACGTCCACAGATATGGCATCGCCATACCCGGGAGAACCCGGTTAATATTTTATGAGGTATTTGTCTTCAGTGGCACAAACTGGGCATAACATATAGTGCACTAAAATGGCATATGAGTGGAAAATTTTAATTTTCACTCCGCACCATGCGCTGCGCATTAACCCCTTCGCACACCACAACATAGCATGTCTTAGTGTGGGGGGTGATGTATGGAGCGTCTCACGTGAAAAATAAAGAATTTAAAACGACAAAATCGCTGTTTTTTTGGTCACCTTGGCTCTAGCTAAAAATTTAATAAAAAGTGCTCAAAAAGTTGTATGTACCAAAAAATGGTACCAATAAAAACAACAGCTTGTCCCTCAATAAATAAGCCCACATACCGCTCTATTGACTGAAAAATAAAAAAGTTGTGGCTCTTGGAACGCGGGGAGGAAAAAACTAAAAAGGAAAAGAAAAAAATGGATCAGTCCAGAAAGGGTTAATTACTTTCTAATGAAAAACCATTTATGACCACACGTGGGGTATTGCCGTACTCGGGAGAAATTGCTTTACAAATGTTGGGCAGCTTTTTCCCCCTTTATCCTTTGTAAAATTGAAAAAAATGCAACATTTTAGTGGAAGAAATGTTGATATTCATTTTCATGGCCCAATTCTAATAAATCCTGCAAAAGACTTGTGGGGTCTAAATGCCCACTATATCCCTAGATAGATTCTTTAAGTGGTGTAATTTCCACTTTTGGGGGGTTTCCACCGCTTTGGCCTCTCAGGGGCTTTGCAAATGCGACATGGCACCCAAAAACCATTTCAGCTAAATTTGAGCTCCAAAAGCCAAATAGCGCTCCTTGCCTTCTAAGCCCCGCTGTGGGTCCAAACAGCACTTTATTACCACATATGGCATATTTACGTAATCGGGAGAAATTGTTTTACAAATGTTGGGGTGCTTTTTCTCCTTTATTCCTTGTAAAAATTAAAAATGGCTACCTTTTTTCAGAAAAAAAGTAAATTTTTACCTTTACAGAATAATTCCAATGAATTCAGCAAAACAACCGTGGGGTCAAAATGCTAACTTTACCCCTAGAAAAATTCCTTGATGAGTGTAGTTTCCAAAATGGGGTCACTTTCCGGGGGATTCCACTATTTTGTTCCCTCCAGTGCAATTCAAACGCGACATGGCACTGAAAACTATACCAGCAAAATCAGAATTTCAAAATCCAAATGGTGCTCCTTCCCTTCTGAGTCCTGCTGTGGGTCCAAACAGCAGTTTATTACCACATATGGGGTATTGCTATAATCAGGAGAAATTGCTTTACATATGTTGGGGTGTTTTTTCTCTTTTATTCCTTGAAAAAATTACAAATTTCTAAGTTTTTTCAGAAAAAAAGTAGATTTTCACCTTCACAAACGAATTCAAATAAATTTAGCAAAAAAACTGTGGGTTCAAAATGCTAATTATACCCCTAGATAAATTCCCTGAGGGGTGTAGTTTCCAAAATGAGGTCACTTTTGGGGGTCTTTATTGTTTTGGCCCCACAAGACCTCTTCAAACCTGACATGGTACCTAAAATATATGCTAAAAAAAAGGAGGCCCCAAAATCCACTAGGTGCTCCTTTGCTTCTGAGGCCTGTATTTCAGTCCATGACCGCACTAGGGCCACATGTGGGGCATTTCTAAAAACTGCAGAATCTGGACAATAAATAATAAGTTACATTTCTCGGGTAAAACCTCCTGTGGTATAGAAAAAAATGTATTACAAATGAATTTTGTAAAAAAAAAATGAAATTTGTAACTTTCACCTCTACTTTGCTTTAATTCCTGTGAAACGCCTAAAGGGTTAATACACTTTCTGAATGCTGTTTTGAAAACTTTGAGGGGTGCAGTTTTCAAAATGGGGTGATTTATGGGGACTTTCTAATATATAAGGCCCTCAAAGCCACTTCAGAACTGAATTGGTCCTTGTAAAAATCGCCTTTTGAAATTTTCTTGAAAATATGAGAAATCGCTGCTAAAGTTCTAAGTCTTGTAATGTCCTAGAAAAATAAAAGAATGTTCAAAAAACGACGCCAACATAAAGTAGACATATGGGTGATGTTAACTAGTAACTATTTTGTGTGGTATTACTATCTGTTTTACAAGCAGATACATGTAAATTGAGAAAAATGCTAATTTTTGCAAATTTTCTCCAAATCTTGGTGTTTTTTACAAATAAATATTGAATTTATCAACCAAATTTTTTCACTAACATAAAGTACAATATGTCACGAGAAAACAATCTCAGAATCGCTTGGATAGTGATTTTTTTCACTTTGTTTTTTTATTTTTAACTATTTTAAACTTTATAAGTCCCACAAGGGGACTTTATTGTGCAATCATCTGATTGCTTTTATAATACACTGCAATACTTTTGTACTGCAGTGTATTACTGCCTGTCCGTGTAAAACGGACAGGCATTAGCTAGGCCATGCCAGAGGCATGGCCTAGCAAGAATTAACTACAGGCAGAACTGGGGGCCTTTATGAGGCCCACGGCTGCCATAGAAGATATCGGCACCCTGCGATCTCATCATTGGTGGGGTAAGAGAGGGAGCTCCCTCCAAAACTACTCAGATGCGGCGCTCGCTATTGAGCGCCGCATCTGAAGTGATAAAGGGGCGAGATCGATACTTATTTCGATCTCGCCCATTCGAGCAGGTCTGCTCCCATCCTTGAGCTACCTGCTCCCAAGTGTGTTTATTTATTCCAATGCAGCGGCGTAAAAAGGCTATTGCATAAGGATAAAGCCATAAAAACACTAATGGGCGGTAACAGATTAATCACCCCCTGTGCCTAAGACTACTCGAATTTTTACCAGCATCTGAATCATGGAGATTTTTGGGCTCTTCAGTTTGCATGTTTTAACAGGCATAAGTGGCATGTATTAACTCTGCACGTCCTGAGCTTTTCTTTTTAGGAGGTCTTGTACATTTCAGGCTCTGCTTGGGACAGACTCTTATCTGTAAACATTTTGTATGCATTTTTTTTTTTATTATTTAATTTTTGTAAACTTTATGCTTTGAGGCAAAATTGTATGAAGGTGCCCAAAGTGTCGGGTGAAATTTTCACAATGTGCCATATGTCTATTTTAAGAAAATATATGCGTTGGGGAGATAAAATATTAATTTATAATTCAAGTTTAATTCATATATGTTAAAAGTGTGAAAATGGTCTCAGCAGGACCTTCTCTGCCCAAGAACACCAGGGATGCTAAAATTAGCCCATTCTCTGCCCTAGACCACCAATGATACGGACATGAATCCTTTCTCTGCCTTACACCCCGAGGTATGATGACATTGAGCGCTTTCATACCCTAGACAACCAGGGATGCAGACTTTAATGCGGTCTCTGCCCTAGACCAAAGAAGGTTATCATAAACCCCTTAACTACTCTAGCCCTCCAAGGATGTTGGCACTGACCCCTTAAACATCCCATACCACCAGGGAGGTTGGCAAAGCCATACATTTTTTTACCTAGATACTGTATAAATCTATTTACCCGGATGCACTAAGTGGCACTATCTATCTGGCTGACGTATGGCTAATTATTTGTGTGATATACTGAAATTAATTTATTTGACGTTGTTTTTGATTGACCAGCTTAGATAGAACAGGGCACACTTGCCCAACTGCCCTGCTTACTAGCTACAAAGAGGGAACATTGAACAGGACAGGTTAAAATCTGATTCTCACCACCCCTCCCCGGTATTTAAACAAAGATTGTTGGTTGATCTGTCAGAATTGACGTAATGGGCCAGTAAATATCTAACATGTACAGCCGGAGTTACATGATGATCCACTACGTACACAGCTTTAAACGGTCTCTAAGTTTTCAACAATTTTGCATAAATCAATAGTACAAGTGAATATAAAAATGTAATATATCTTATTAGAGAAAAATGCCTCTTTCTCCACTTATCAGTCGACTTCCACCCTCCCTCTTAACTGTTCAATCACTCTGAATGTACTGCGAAATTCGTCTTTTCAAGGCAGACTTTTAGTTTACTGAAGAATCAGGTTACAGCTGCCCATAGAGGTCTATGGAGATGTAAAGGCGAGGGGGAAGCAGAGCAGTAGCAGAGTAAGAGAAAGGAAGAGACACAGACAGACATTCTACTGCTCATAGTAAGGCCGGATTTACACGAGCGTGTGCCTTTTGCATGCGCAAAAAACGCGGTGTTTTGCGCGCGCAAAAGGTACTTAACAGCTCCGTGTGTCCGCTGCGTATGATGCGTGACTGCGTGATTTTCGCACAGCCGCCATCACTATGACACTCTGTTTGCATGTTTGTAAACAGAAAAGCACGTAGTGCTTTTCTGTTTTCATTCATACTCTTTACTGCTATTGCGCGTCACACGGAAGTGCTTCCGTGTGCTGCGCATGATTTTCACACACCCATTGACTTCAATGGGTGTGTGATGTGCGAACAATGCACAAATATAGGACATCTTAGTTTTACGCAACGGACACACGCCGCGTGAAACTCGCGGACCCAGAGACTAACATAGGTCCGTGCGAGGTGCGTGAAAATCACGCGCGTTGCACGGACGTATATCACGTTCGTCTGAATAAGCCCTAAGTGTTCTATTTCACTCCAGTGCTGGATTTTCAGCTACACTGCTCAGTACTGCTGTATAATCTCCATCTTGCCGCTACTTCTATATATCCGCTAGAGATAAGAGATCAGGATTCTCCTCTGCTGTGTGTTTTGTATGGCAGACATCATAGAAGTTAGTCTCCACCCACTACCTCAGAGAAAACTGTGAATTAGAGATAGGGCCTGCAATGGGGAAACTGCTTAAACAAATGGCATATACAAGTCAAAGAACGGGCAGAAATAGTGTTATTTTTCATATAGACACACATAACAGCTTATTCTGAAAAGTCCCCTGAAACATTAGGTAGGATTTAAAAGGCAGCATTCTATAATTAATACAGTCATCTTTGAAAAAAGTGCACGTTGTGCAAAAGCAATGTTAATTCAACATTTTATGTAGAAAGAACAATTTAAGAATACAATTTGCCAATGTACTCATAAGATTCCTGTAAAGCAGATGAGTCACTTCTCCAAGGACTCAACTGAATGAAAGTTACAAACTCCCAGTATTGAGCCCAAGGCCATAACAAAACCTCTCCACAGTAAAGTCAAAGCTGCAAAATACAAATTACCCCCTAAAGTTACAAACTATGTCAAAGAGCAAAAAGAAAAAGTATGGTCCTTTGAAATGGATTACAAGCAGTTTTTATGCTAAATTCAAACTGAGCATCAATCAAGAGAACACTCAAAAAAGGTATGACAAACTTTATTTACTTTGACAGTAAGAAAGAGCTTTTAATTTTAAAACAACCGAAAAAGCTAAAAAGACTTTTCTGGGGGTCGGATCCCTTGTATGTGAATACAAAAAAAGTAGCATTTTATAAAGACAATATGCATGTTGTCTATTCAGTAAAGAAACACAATCGGTGAGCTACATATAAAGGCCAATTTACATGAGCAGATAAATGCATAAGCAAACGCTGATACGATCTCTGTAAGCGACCGAACAGAAATTGCAGGCAAGCATTTACATATAGCGTTATCTAAATAATAGTTTTCAATTGGTTTGGTCGATTAATCGAACGTCGTTCACTGCATTCACCTATTTAATAATGTAAACGTCGGCCATTGATTCATGTTTGCATACGACAATGTTAATGATAAATTATTTTTATGTTCGCATAAACTATTATTTACATGTTCAACGAGCATTTTGTGTGTTCTTCTGTCGCTCCACTTATTCATATTAAGCGATCAAGAATAGAGATGAGCGAACTTATGAAAAGTTCGGTTCGGCTGGTTCGCCGAATTTCATGAAAAAGTTTGATTCTGACCGAACCTGTAATACAAGAAAGCCCCTAAAAATCGTGTATAACACTGTTTAAAAGCCCTAGAAGCCCTGTATAACACTCTTAGGTCACCCATGAGTGTATCCAAGTACTTTTGAGCTGTCTTTAAGGCAAAGTTAGTGTCAAAGTTACGCCAACATGTATGGCTATAGGAAAACGGATGGGACACGGTGATAACTAACAGAAACCACTGCACTTGTGCATGTTGTATGCTTAATGCATTGTTAAAAAAGGTACAAAAATTAACCATTTTTGGCGGCAGATGCCTGCCAGGGTTCATACATTTAAGGTGGTAAAGAAGAAGCAATGGCTTTTGACAAGCCCTCAAAAAATGTACCCTTTATGGTGGCAGATGCCTGCCGGGGTTCATCCATACATGGATGTAAAAGCAACAAGCAATGGTTTTTCACAAGCCCTCCAAAAATTTACCATTTTTATTGGTAGATGCCTGCCGGGGTTCATCCATACATGGATGTAAAAGCAACAAGCAATGGCTTTTCACAAGCCCTCCAAAAATGTACCCTTTTTATTGGCAGATGCCTGCCGGGGTTCATCTATACATGGATGTAAAAGCAACAAGCAATGGCTTTGACAAGCCCTCCAAAAATGTACCCTTTTTATTGGCAGATGCCTGCCGGGGTTCATCCATACATGGATGTAAAAGCAACAAGCAATGGCTTTTCACAAGCCCTCAAAAAATTTACCCTTTTTATTGGCAGATGCCTGCCGGGGTTCATCCATACATGGATGTAAAAGCAACAAGCAATGGCTTTTCACAAGCCCTCCATAAATTTACCCTTTTTATTGGCAGATGCCTGCCGGGGTTCATCCATACATGGATGTAAAAGCAACAAGCAATGGCTTTTAAACAAGCCCTCCAAAAATGTACCCTTTTTATTGGCAGATGCCTGCCGGGGTTCATCCATACATGGATGTAAAAGCAACAAGCAATGGCTTTTCACAAGCCCTCCAGGCCTGCTTGTAGCAGACGGCAGTGGAGGTGTATTGGTGGTAGTAGAGGTAGCCAACAGACAGCAAGGGTGGTAGTAGTAGTAGCAGCACATTAAAAGACACTGGACAGTCACAGGACAAAGCCCTGTGGTGGGGCAGGCCTGCTTGTAGCAGACGGCAGTGGAGGTGTATTGGTGGTAGTAGAGGTAGCCAACAGACAGCACGGGTGGTGGTGGTGGTGGTAGTAGTAGTAGTAGTAGTAGTAGCAGCAGCACATTAAAAGAGACTGGACAGTCACAGGACAAAGCCCTGTGCTGTAGCAGACGGCACTGGGGGTGGATTGGTGGTAGAAGTAGTAGCACCACCAACAGCGGCACATTAAAAAAAAAAAAGTGGACAGGACAGAATCCCGTAGTAGCAGGCGGCAGTAGCAGGCGGCAGCGGCAGCAATGTCAGATCTAATCAGTGGCATCAGGCACAGGGGTTTTAAAATCCTCACCGATCCACGCTTGATTCATTTTCAGAAACGTGAGATTCTCCAAGCTGTTGGCGGACAATCTTGTTCGCTTAGGGGTGACGAAGCCCCCTGCCGCGCTGAATACCCTCTCTGACGCTACACTGGAGGGTGGACAAGACAGTACACCCATGGCAAACTGGGCCAGTTCTTGCCAATGATCCAATCTGCTGACCCAGAAGTCCATGGGGTCTGGGATCAGCATTTCTGATGGAGAAAGGGCACAGTCCAGGTACGAGTGAACCTGGTTGTTTAGGTGCTGGACCTGGTGATGGTGAATATCCCTTTGGTGACTACGATGTGTGTCAGGTCGGGGTATTGGATGTAAAAATGTTGTCATCACATTTTCCAAACTGAATTGGCTGCTGCTGCTGCCGCCTATTGCAGAGGTAGCTCTGCCAGAGGCGGTGGAACGATGAGACAGTGGGGAGCGGAGAGTGGCCCCCCGGTCAGACATGCTTGCAGCAGGTGTTTGCCGTTTGAAAGCCGTGACAAGCTGGCTGCATAGCTTCTCTCGATAATAAGCCAATTTTGCCTCCCTCTCGGAAGGCGCAAAAAACTCCCTCATTCTGGCTTTATACCGAGGGTCTAAAAGTGTTGCTATCCAGTACTCATCACTTTGCTTCATGCTAACAATACGTCAGCGCGCAAGTAACGAAGAATACAGCTCGCCATCCCGGTTGGTTCCATCTCCGCCCCATACTGCCATGGTTGTCCATCATCAAGGTCGTCGTCAGACTCGTCATCACCATCACTGTCATGTTGTGCGGCTGGCTCGTCCCCTATCCCTTCCTGTGATTCCATCTCCAAATCCAGCTCCTCTTCAGGTCCTGTTTCCTCATCCTCATCCACATCCATAGCCAGATGTGATCCTTCCTCCATCCTTTGCTGAATCATCGCTGTGAGCGTTTGCTCCATAATGAATATCAGCGGCATAACATCGTTCATTCCGCTAGCGTCACGGCTCACAAATCGTGTGGCCTCTTCAAAGGGCTTCAAAACGCGACATGCGTCTCTAACCAGCTGCCAGTGCCTGAGCTCGAAATTACACTGGCTCCAAACGCTGCCCGTCTGCTGCATCAGGAAACCATTCATGGCTTTCCGCTGTTCGTACAGACGGTCCAACATGTGCAGGGTGGAATTCCAGCGTGTTGGAACGTCGCAAATCAGGCTGTGTTCTGGGACATTATTTTGACACTGCAACTCCAGGAGGGCGTGCTTAAATGCATACGAACGTCTAAAGCGAACGCAAACCCTCCTGGACATGGCCAGCACACCCTTCAAACCAACATATGACATTAAGAAGCGTGTTATGACCAGATTGATCACATGTGCCATGCAAGGAGCGTGTGTCAGGTGACCTAGACGCAGTGCAGCCACAACGTTCTTCCCGTTATCAGAGACAACATTGCCCAGTGTGAGTTTCAGAGGAGACAGCCAGCATGCGATTTCCTCCTTGATGCACAGCAGCAGCTCCTGTCCAGTGTGGCTTTTCTCGCCCAGGCTCAGCAGGTGTAAGACAGCGTTGTGGCGCTTCACCTTGCACCTATGAAAAGAGGAGGGAGGAGGAGTGGAAAATACGCTGTGTCCTGTCGGGGACGGGAAGACCTCCATTGAGCAGGGCAAGGAGGAGGAGGAGGAGTAGGAGGAGGAGGATGGTAGGCGCCTGGTGTCCGGAGTTGAACCAGAAAGATACAAGTGTGGAGGTGGTAATGCCTGTCATTGCTGCGGTGGTGCATCGGACTGCAAAATATTGACCCAGTGGGCCGTGAAAGACATGTACTGTCCCTGCCCATAGTTGCTGCTCCACGTGTCGACGGTGGCATGTACCCTGCTGCACACGGATAATTGCAAGGACTGGCCCACCTTTTCCTCCACGTGCTTGTGCAAGGCAGGGACAGCTGTTTTTGAGAAGTAATGTCGGCTAGGTATTCGCCACCTAGGCTGAGCGCACGCCATCAATTGCTTGAAGCCGGCGGAGTCGACTAGGTGGTACGGCAGCGACTGCACCAACAACTTAGCCACGTGTGAATTAAGCCGCACGACAAGTGGATGACTGGGTATATATTGTTGCTTATTGGACAACGATTCCGTAATGGATAACTGACGGGACGTAGGAGGAGCACTAGATGACAGTGATGATGATGATGATGACAACGACATGGTGGATAAGGCCTGGCTACTACTTAGATGACAGGGACTCGGAGCAGCAGCAGCGGCAGAGGGGTCTTCATTAGATGTACATGATGGTGGGGCATGTCGATTGTCCCACATGGCCTTGTGATGCCGCTCCATGTGTTTACGTAGAGCGGTACTTCCTACATTGCTGCCCTGCCCACGCCTTACTTTCTGCTTGCAGATACGGCACTGTGCCATGTTTTCGTCCTCCGGGAAGGTACAGAAAAATTGACACACCGCAGAGTACCGTAAAGAGGTAGTACCACGTCCACCACCACCACCACCACCACCTGAGCTTGCCCCTTGTCTGGCAGGCTTTTTTCAGGAGTCTACACCAGTAGCAACAGTGTCGCCGTCACCGGCTGCTGAGCTGACCCTACCGCTGCACCGTTTTGCAGATTGACTTCTGCCCCTACCTTGGCTTGGCTGTTTATCACTGACAGTGCCGCCACTACTACCCTCCTCCTCTGACGCCGTCATCACCTCGTCACCTGGTTCCCACGTCCTGTCTAAAACAACATCATCATAGCCCTCCTCATCATCCCCGCCACTTCTGGCACTATGTTGTGAATGTGATGTGACATCATGGCGGGCTCCATGCCCCCCCTCTAAACTACGTCTGCCACCACGGCTACCACCAACACCCCCACTACCACAGCTATGCGTCTCGGACACCGCTTCCACCTCCACCACCGCCGCAACACACTCCGTTGGCTGACTCGCGGAAAACAAATCATCATCACTATGTTGTTCAGTATCTTCCTTCGCACCCGAGGAGATGTCTCTTAGGACTTTCAGGAATGATGGCTTCCCGCTAGGAAGGGGGAGTGAAGACATAGATAATGGAATGGAAACGCTAGAAATACCCATATTACTACTGTCACTGTGCCAAGGAACTGTAGAGGATCTGGAATCCAACGAAACCTGGCTTGAAGCCAGATCGTCAGAGTCTTCCTGCTGAGATGACCGCGAGCCAGCCAACCAGTCCACAATGGCCGTATTGTCTAAAGTAACCCGCCCACCGGAGGAGATGGACAAGTCTGGCTTGCTGATACTGCTACTACTACCAGCAGGCACATGGCTGCTGGTACTAGTGGAACTGGGCACATGTCTTGTGCCACAAATGCTGGTACTGGGTCTGGCACCAACAGATCCAACATTTGGACTGGAAGAGGACACGGCATGGGTGTTTTTTCCTCTACCCCGTCCTTTCACAACCTTTTTTTTACCAGACATTTCACTGCTGGAGTGCAGCAAGTTGAATCAAAAGCCCGGGGATGAGCCCCTTCTAAAAGCGTATTCACACACTGGCTTGGCAAATGGCAATGAATGAGAATTTATATCAGCCACTGCACTGACTCAGGGAATGCTGGGCGTTGTAGTACTACAAAGGCTGCCTGTATTGCAAGTTGGATTGTTATGTGAACGGTAACGGGCATGAGCCCCTTCTAAAAGCGTATTCACTCACTGGCTTGACAAATGGCAATGAATGATAATTTCTATCAGCCACTGCACTGACTCAGGGAATGCTGGGCGTTGTAGTACTACAAAGGCTGCCTCAGCTGCCTGTATTGCAAATTGGATGCAATGGCCGGGGATGAGCCCCTTCTAAAAGCGTATTCACACACTGGCTTGGCAAATGGCAATGAATGAGAATTTCTATCAGCCACTGCACTGACTCAGGGAATGCTGGGCGTTGTAGTACTACAAAGGCTGCCTCAGCTGCCTGTATTGCAAATTGGATGCAACGGCCGGTGATGAGCCCCTTCTAAAAGCGTATTCACACACTGGCTTGGCAAATGGCAATGAATGAGAATTTCTATCAGCCACGCCGCGGTGCACTCAGGGAATGCCGGGCGTTGTAGTACTACAAAGGCTGCCTGTATTGCAAGTTGGATTGTTATGTTAATGGTAACGGGGATGAGCCCCTTCTAAAAGCGTATTCACACACTGGCTTGGCAAATGGCAATGAATGAGAATTTCTATCAGCCACTGCACTGACCCAGGGAATGCTGGGCGTTGTAGTACTACAAAGGCTGCCTCAGCTGCCTGTATTGCAAATTGGATGCAACGGCCAGGGATGAGCCCCTTCTAAAAGCGTATTCACACACTGGCTTGGCAAATGGCAATGAATGAGAATTTCTATCAGCCACTGCACTGACTCAGGGAATGCTGGGCGTTGTAGTACTACAAAGGCTGCCTCAGCTGCCTGTATTGCTGCCTGCAAGTTGGATGCAACGGCCCGGGATGAGACCCTTCTAAAAGCTTATTCACACACTGGCTTGGCAAATGGAGAATTTGTATTGCAATTTGGATGTTGAGAGTAGACTCCCGCTGTAGTGGATGAGCCCCTTCGATTGCTGGATTCCTAAAGCTTTCCCTAACTGCACAGAGATGCTATCCCTACAGCTCCTGTCTGTAAAATGGCCGCTGAGCTTCGTGCATAGACTTTTATTGCAGGCTTGAGCCCGCCCCTATGCTGCCTCCCGATTGGCTGGTAGAGCCGTTTGCAAGGCATTATGGGGTAGCCTGATGTCAGGTGATATTGTGAAATCCTCCATTTTACATCTAACATGTGGCAGGTGCCAAAATGTAGCCGGGTTCGGTCAAAACGGGTTCGGCCGAACCCGGTGAAGTTCGGATTCGCTGCGAACTGAACTTTTCACGATGTTCGGACCGAAACCAGGTTCGGTTGTCCCGGTTCGCTCATCTCTAATCAAGAACACTAGCTTGTTTGAATTTGAATCTGACCAATTATCTGCCATTGTAAATGGGTCTTCACTAAATTTCATAATTAAGACTACACTTAATTGTAATCATGTCTGGGTACAGTCATTCTGAATTATAAGATAAACCCTCTGACTCCCAGGGTATGTACCAAACAAGAGGAAAACAAAAATTTCTGGAAATTGCTGAAACCTTAACCCCTTTAGGACACAGCCTGTTTTGGCCTTGTGGACACAGATGATTTTTTCAAATCTGACATGTGTCACTTTATGTGATAATAACTCCGGAATGCTTTTACCTATCCAAGCGATTTCGAGACTGTTTTCTCGTGACCTATTGTACTTTATGTTAGTGAAAAAATTTGGTTGATAAATTCAATATTTGTGAAAAACGTCAAATTTTAGCAAAAATGTGCATTTTCTAAATTTAATTGTATTTGCTTGTAAAACAGATAATAATACCACACAAAATAGTTACTAATTAACATCCCTCATATGTCTACTTTATGTTTGCATCGTTTTTTTCACATACTTTTATTTTTCCAGGACGTTACAAAGCTTAGAACTTTAGCAGCAATTTCTCATATTTTCAAGAAAATTTCAATAGGCCATTTTTTCAGGGACCAGTTCAGTTCTGAAGTGGCTTTGAGGGCCTTCTATATTAGAAAGTCCCCATAAATCACCCCATTTTGAAAACTGCACCCCTAAAGGTATTCAAAACCACATTCAGAAAGTATTTTAAACCTTTAGGCGTTTCACAGGAATTAAAGCAAAGTAGAGGTGAAAGTTACAAATTTCATTTTTTTTTTGCCGAAATTCATTTGTAATAAAAAAAAATCTGGAACACAGAAGGTTTTACTAGAGAAACGCAACTCAATATTTATTGCCCAGATTCTGCAGATTTTAAAAATATCCAACATGTGGCCCTAGTGTCCTAATGGACTGAAACACAGGCCTCAGAAACAACGGAGCACCTAGTGGATTTTGGGGCCTCCTTTATTTAGGAATATATTTTAGGCACCATGTCAGGTTTGAAGAGGTCTTGTGGTACCTAAACAGTCGAAACCCCCAAAAAGTGACCCCATTTTGGAAACTACACCCCTCAAGGCATTTTTCTAGGGGTATAGTTAGCATTTTAACCCCACAGTTTTTTTTGCAGAATTTAGTGGAATTAGTCTGTGAAGATGAAAATCACCTATTTTTATGTGGAAACATAGAATTTTTTCATTTTTAGAAGGAATAAAGGAGAAAAAGCACCCCAACATTTGTAAAGCAATTTCTCCCGATTACGGCAATACCCAATATGTGGTCATAAACTGTTGTTTGGACCCATAGCAAGGCTCAGGAGGGACGCAGCGCCTTTTGCATTTTGGAGCGCGGATTTTGCTGGATTGGTTTTCAGTGCCATGTCGGGTTTGCAACGCCCCGGTGGGACCAAAACAGTAGAAACCCCCCAAAAGTGACCCTATTTTGGAATCTACACCCCTCAAGGAATTTTTCTAGAGGTATAGTGAGCATTTCGACCCCACAGGATCTTTTTTAGAGATAAGGTGACCTAAAAACAGCAATTTTGGCGCTTTAATTTCTTACAGCTTTCACCGTGCGCAATAAATTCCATATATGGCATTCCCAGAGGCCGTTGCCTGGCCTCCGGATGCCATCACAAGCATCAGCAGCCCCCACGATTGCATGGGGGCTGCTGATGTGCTACAAACCCCCTACATGCCGAGATCGCAATCGAGCCCCGCATGTAACGGGTTAATTGACTAAATCAGCGGCGATGAACCGCTGATCGGCAACACTGGAGTGTCAGCTGTCATGGACAGCTGATCTCCAAGTTCCCGATGCACACCTTGTCGCCGACAGTGTGCATCGGGAACGACACAGTGACTTCCTGTCACTGACAGGAAGCCTATCAGGACCAGCCGAAGGTTGGTCCTGATGGGCTTCCGTCCATGGCAGACACGGAAGCCATTGTTTGGCTTCCGTTTGTCATACTATCAGCAAACCCCGCGATTTCGGACCGGGGTCTGCCGATATGCTAGAAACCCCTAAAATTCGGCGATTGCAACCGATCGCCGAATTTAAGGGGTTAATTCGCCTAAATCAGCAGCAAAGGACCACTGGCCGGCAAGAGTGGAGTGTCAGCTGTTGGCGACAGCTGACCTCCCGGTTCCCGGTGCACACTGTCCCGCGACGACGTACAGTTACTTACTCGTGCAGGTAGGCGTTAAAGAGAATATCAAAAGAAAGGGAGAAGAAAAGACAACTGGAGAAACAATTCTGGGAAAACACATAATTACAGCCTTTTAAAATAAGAAGTGGCATGGTGTGTAGATGATAGTCATTAAGTATTGTAAGGGGCCGCCCACCGGATCGCTGTCTCCTGGGGTAGACAGGAACTTTTAGCACAGTAAAAACAGACTACAGTCCAGTCACAGTGTGGTACTACTCAGCCAGTTTTATAAGGCTGGGTTCACACGACCATGTTACGTCCGTAATGTACGGAACGTATTTCGGCCGGAAGACCCGGACCGAACACAGTGCAGGGAGCCGGGCTCCTAGCATCATAGTTATGTACGATGCTAGGAGTCCCTGCCTCTGCGTGGAACTACTGTCCCGTACTGTAATCATGATTACAGTACGGGACAGTAGTTCCACGGTGAGGCAGGGACTCCTAGCATCGTACATCACTATGATGCTAGGAGCCCGGCTCCCTGCACTGTGTTCGGTCCGGGTCTTCCGGCCGAAATACGTTCCGTACATTACGGACGTAACATGGTCGTGTGAACCCAGCCTTAGGTAAAAAAAAGCCGTAGCAGAAAGCAAATGAATACATAAAGTAAATCCTAGGCCGTCTGGTCACTAACTAAACATGCAGTACCTAACTATAAAGAGCTGAGCCTAGAGCTCCAACTCCCAAACACAACACCACAGTTGCTTTACTCACATCCAGCTTTCCCAGGAGCAGAGAGAGAGACTGAACTCTGCCTCTGTTTTAAAGCACATCTCAGCTGTGCAGGTAATTAGCCACAATGCAATACCTGAAGTGGCTGGTGAAATTGGAACCCTACCAACTCTCCCTATTCCAACAACCAGGCCCTTTTACACAGGTTTTCCAGAAAACCCTTGAGAAAGGAAAACACATATTCCTTGCTAGCTCAATTCCCTGGCTGTTTTAAAATGTATATGACAGGAACCTGGGTGAGATGTACACTCCGTCCACTACTTTTCCCCTGGTCCTGCCACAGTATGAAATACACTACCATTCAAAAGTTTAGGGTCACTCAGAAATTTCCTTATTTTGCAAGAAAAGCACCGTTTTTTTCAATGAAGATAACATTAAATTAATCAGAAATACACTCTATACATTGTTAATGTGCTAAATGACTATTCTAGCTGCAAACGTCTGGTTTTTAATGCAATATCTACATAAGTGTATAGAGGCCCATTTCCAGCAACCATCACTCCAGTGTTCTAATGGTACATTGTGTTTGCTAACTGTGTTAGAAGGCTAATGGATGATCAGAAAACACTTGAAAACCCTTGTGCAATTATGGTAGCACCGCTGTAAACAGTTTTGCTGTTTAGAGGAGCTATAAAACTGACCTTCCTTTGAGCTAGTTGAGAATCTGGAGCATTACATTTGTGGGTTCGATTAAACTCTAAAAATGGCTAGAAAAAGAGAGCTTTCATGTGAAACTCGACAGTCTATTCTTGTTCTTAGAAATGAAGGCTATTAAATGAGAGAAATTGCCAAGAAACTGAAGATTTCCTACAACGGTGTGTACTACTCCCTTCAGAGGACAGCACAAATAGGCTCTAACCAGAGTAGAAAGGGAAGTGGGAGGCCCCGCTGCACAACTGAGCAACAAGACAAGTACATTAGAGTCTCTAGTTGGAGAAGTAGACGCCTCACAGGTCCTCAACTGGCAGCTTCATTAAATAGTACCCGCAAAACGCCAGTGTCAACGTCTACAGTGAAGAGGCGACTCTGGGATGCTGACCTTCAGGGCAGAGTGGCAAAGAAAAAGCCATATCTGAGACTGGCTAATAAAAGGAAAAGATTAATATGGGCAAAAGCACACAGACATTGGACAGGGGAAGATTGGAAAAAAGTGTTATGGACAGACGAGTCGAAGTTTGAGGTGTTTGGATCATACAGAAGAACATTTGTGAGACGCAGAACAACTGAAAAGATGCTGGAAGAGTGCCTGACGCCATCTGTCAAGCATGGTGGAGGTAATGTGATGGTCTGGGGTTGCTTTGGTGCTGGTAAAGTGGGAGATTTGTACAAGGTAAAAGGGATTTTGAATAAGGAAGGCTATCACTCCATTTTGCAACGCCATGCAAAACCCTGTGGACAGCGCTTGATTAGAGCCAATTTCCTCCTACAACAGGACAATGAACCAAAGCACACCTCCAAATTATGCAAGAACTATTTAGGGAAGAAGCAGGCAGCTGGTATTCTATCAGTAAGGAGTGGCCAGCGCAGTCACCAGATCTCAACCCCATAGAGCTGTTGTGGGAGCAGCTTGACCGTATGGTACACAAGAAGTGCCAATCAAGCCAATCCAACTTGTGGGAGGGGCTTCTGGAAGCATGGGGTGAAATTTCTCCTAATTACCTCAGCAAATTAATAGCTAGAATGGCAAAGGTCTGCAATGCTGTAATTGCTGCAAATGGAGCATTCTTTGACGAAAGCAAAGTTTAAAGGAGAAAATAATTATATGAAATAAAAATCATTATTTCTAACCTTGTCAATGTCTTGACTATATTTTCTAGTCATTTTGCAACTCATTTGATAAATATAAGTGTGAGTTTTCATGGAAAACACAAAATTGTCTGGGTGACCCTAAACTTTTGAACGGTAGTGTGTATATGTATGTATATATATATATATATACACATACACACACATATATATATATATATATATATATACACACACACACACACACACACACACACATATATATATATATAATGCAACACACTGCTCTTATGCCAAAACATATATTTTTCTGTGTATTCATGTCACCTTATGTTACCCAGTATACAGAATAGTCCAGTTCCATGTTTGACACAATTTCTTGCCATTCAAAGAAAAATGGCAGCAACTTTTTTCCATCATTACCTATGATCGCATGGAAATCTGATCTTTGAGAACATGAATAAGAGGAAGAGATAGATTAGCTCATCCATACCATCTGCTCTTTGGGTGGAATCTGTACAATACAAAGATCTCTATGAAAGTAGTCAATTTCAATATTAATCTTTGGTGACTGAAGCAAGAAGCATATGCCTGATGTGGATGCCAATTCTACAGAAAACCAACCTTCAACCTAAACAAGATGAGTGATGCAGCAAAAAAGATGAGGGAATGGCGGCGCTCCTTCGAGACTATATATGGGGGTGAAAAAATTTAGGTTGCCAGCTGCCACCCACTGCGGTTCCTCAGTGCTAATTTCTTAGTACCTGGGACAAGATATATATATAGAGGAAGGCAAGAAAAAGTTGCAGTCTAATGACGGGCATCGGCGCCAGGCTCAAGAGGATAAGGAATGGAGTCAGATATGTATGATCAAGGAGATCTTTAATTCAGAGGACGACGCGTTTCTGGACCGGACCGGTCCCTTCGTCAGGTCAGTATACACTGGTTGCATGTGTAGTGTGCACATATATGTAGTAAAAAAAACGGGAAAACACCGGTGCACAGCAGTTCACTATTCATTCATAATTTCAGTAGCCGTTACAGGATTAAAACCCTCCGTGGCTTAAAATTTTAACATCATGATATACTCAAAAAGTACATGTTATTCACATGTATACACCGTGTTCCAAATTATTATGCACATTGGATTTAAGTGTCAAACATTTAGTTATTAGTTTTTCAATTAAACTCATGGATGGTATTGTGTCTTA